>NW_005843145.1:273636-277288 GCF_000455745.1 Alligator sinensis | reverse complement strand
GGAGAGAGGGCGGCAGTACAGAGAAGGCCCCGGAGAGAGGGGCGTGAGAGCAGACCGAGAGACCGAACAACGTCTAGTCCAACTGCGAGGCTTGGGGCGTGGTATAAGGGGTGGTTGGAGCCACGCATAGCCCATAAGGCCAGGGTGCCCGGGAAGCACCCATCATACAATGAGACCCACGGAGAGTCCGGGAAACCACGGGGACAGAGATCCCAATGAACCGTGTCCAAGAGGGCGTAAGGCAGCCTCCCAAACTTATATAAACATCAAAGACGTGGCGGGCGAGAATCAGAGGGTGCCCTTGGACCGGCTTGGCACGGGGGGGAAGGGGCCTTAAGGAGATCATGGCCCTCCTGGAGGACTCCGCCCGTGACAGCATCCACAGATGCTTCTCAAGCAAATCCCGGGACATCATTCTCCCGTTATACTTGGCCTTGGTGAGGCCGCAGCTGGAGTACCGCATCCAGTTTTGGGCTCCACAATTCAAAAAGGATGTGGAGAAACTTGAGAGGGTGCAGAGGAGAGCCACACGTATAATCAGAGGTCAGGAGGGCAGACCTTATGAAGAGAGGCTGAGAGCCATGGGACTCTTCAGCCTGGAAAAGCGCAGGCTCAGGGGTGATCTGGTGGCCATGTATAAGTTTATCAGGGGTGTTCACCAGGATCTGGGGGAACATCTGTTCACCAGAGTGCCCCAGGGGATGACAAGATCGAATGGTCATAAACTCCTCCATGACCATTTCAGGCTGGACATAAGGAAGAACTTCTTTACTGTCCGAGCCCCCAAGGTTTGGGATAGATTGCTGCCAGAGGTGGTTCAAGCACCTACTCTGAACGCCTTCAAAAGACATCTGGATGTTTATCTTGCTGGGATTCTGTGATCCCTGCTGACTTCCTGCCTCTGGGGCAGGGGGCTGGACTTGATAATTTTCCAAGGTCCCTTCCAGCCCTAATGTCTGTGAAATCTATGAAACATTTGTCTAGTCTGTTCCCTTAGCTTGTTAGGGAATGTGTCATAGGAGACTGTGAAAAGCCTTGATAAAGTTAAGATATATCTCATCCACTCCTCTCCCCCATCCACAGAGCTTGTCACCATGCCATAGAAAAAAGTCAGGTTGGTCAGGCTTGACTTGCTTTTGGTGAATCCACACTGGCTGCTCTTGATCACCATGCTCTCTTTTAAGTACT
Source organism: Alligator sinensis (assembly GCF_000455745.1). NCBI lineage: Eukaryota > Metazoa > Chordata > Crocodylia > Alligatoridae > Alligator > Alligator sinensis. Next base: position 276,100 of record NW_005843145.1, on the reverse strand, counting down.
TCACAACAGACTTGTTGAGAACCTTCTCCATAAACTTGCCAGGAGTTGAGGTCAGACAGACTGATCTGTAATTCCTTGGATCCTTCTTCTTCTCTTTCCTAGATGGACATTTATATTTGTCCTTTTCCAGTCATCTGGGATGTTACCCAGCCTTCATGGGCTCTCAAAGAGGACAGCCAATGGCTCTGAAATCACCTCACCTAATTCTTTCAGTACCCTAGCGTGCATCCCATCTGGCCCTACCAACTTGAAAGCATCAAGCTTTTCTATGTAATTCCTAACCTGTTCCTCTACTACTCTATGCTGCTTGTCTCCTTCCCTATCTTTGCTGTCAACCATGCTCATCATCTGGGAGCAGACCCTATTTAAGAAAACTGAAGTAAAAAAGGCACTAAATATTTCAGCCTTTCCTGCATGATCCATATCTAGTTTGCCTTCAGCATTCTGTAAGAGACCTATGGTTTTTTTAGTTTTCCTTTTACTTTGGAAGTACTTGTAGAATCCCATTTTATTCCCTTTCATGTCCCTTGTCAGTTGCATTCTAAGCATGCCTTGGCCTTCCTAATTTTTTTCCTCCACACCCATGCAATATACTCTAGTAATATGACCATTGTTTAGAGAAATCCTTTTTGATTTTTAACTCACTGGAAATTGCTGTCTTAACCAGGCTGGTCTCCTGTTGCACTGCCCATCACATCAGGGTAACTTGCTCCTGTACCCTTCATATGGCCTTAAAGTACAGCCAGGTCTTCTGGACAAAGTTTACCTTCAGACATTCCTTCCAAGGAATCCAGTTCCCTCAGTTTGTTGAAGTCCACTTTTCTGAAGTCCACTATCTTTATTCTGCTTCTCTCCCTCCTTCCTCCCCATAGAATCTTGAACTCTTTCATTTTGTGGTCACAGTCACCCAACTTACCTTCCACCTTCACTTTCTCAACAAGTTCCTCCCTGTTTCTGAGCAGGAAATCAAGAAGAGTCATGTGTCCATCCCTCCCTCCCCCCTCACAATTGGTCTCTCTACCATCTGTGTCAAAAAGTTATCCCCAACACTCTAAGAATTTGCTGGACTGTTTGCTGGAGTTCTTGTGTACTGCGTTGTTTCCATCCCATGATATGTACTGATAATTAAGTCCCCCATGAGACCCAGGTCCTGAAATTTGAAAGTTTCTGTTAGGTGTTTAAAGAGGGCTTCATCTACCTCTTTCTTCTTGTTTGGTGGCTTATAGCAGATGCCCACCATGACATCCCCTCTGCTCCTCTTCCCTCTGAACTTTATCCAGAGGCTATCAACAGGCATATCTTCTACTTTGTTCTGCACCTCAGACACTTATACATCTTCTTTATATACAAGGTATTATAAAGTCCTTGTGCAACTTTAATAACTTTGGATATACACATGATAGAAGCAAACTGTAAACAGTGATTGAAAGCATAATTTATTAAGTTTTTTATCATAGCGTAAGTATAACTTTTTTTTCCATTTTTTTTCAGACCCCGTAACTGAAAATGAAAATAACTTCCAAAATGAGTTGGAAAATCAGATTGAACGATGTATCATGAAAGATGGCGGTTATGTTGAAGTCTAGAAATTTGAGCTGTGTTGTGTTAAAACTTAAAGAATTCTGCTTTCAATTGCCATTTACAGTTTGCTTCTATCATGTGTAGATCCAAAGCTATTAAAGTTTTAAAGTTGCACAAGGACTTTATAAACACCCTGTATATGGCAATACCTTTTTGCTCTGCTTGTCCTTCCTGAATAATTGTGTCCATCCCTAACAGTACTCTGGTAATGTGAAAAATCCTACCATGGCTCCATAATCCCGGTTACATTGTAATTCTGTGATTGTATATGAGGTAAAGAAGAAACAGTGAGTACACTCTGTTATGTTATGGGGGTCACTCAGTTAGAACTGGTAAGAAAGAGGAAGAAAAATCCATAATTTGGGGTGGGGGTTCAATAAAACATTAGTCTCACTTAATTTTTCTATCTGGCTTCTCTCAGAAATGTTGCATTGAATGCTGCAGGGTGCTGTAGCCTTTGAACATATAATTATTTACTATCTTATCATATTGCCTAGGATCCCTAGTCATATTTTGTTTACCTGAAGACAAATTATAGGTTCCAGACTCATCAAACTTGTCAAAGTATTTTTTAAAGCTGTAGCATGTCTACTTAAAACTATAAATAAACAACACTTTCAGATCATGTGTTGAGGTTGGTTAGCTTCTTGTTTTTATGCATGTGTGGTATAGAGGGGAAGGAAGAGGAGTGAACTGAGAAATTTCAAAGAAACCTTGCATTAGAGCCAAACACAGCCAAAAGGGCTATTGGCAACTAACCTTCAGAGAAGAGTAGATCAATACTTTACAGTCACCAGAAAGGACATCTTATCTCTCTCGCGCTCTCTCTCTCTCTCTCTCTAGCCAACTGCCCATCATGAATGATGGGGGTGGCAGGGTCAGA
>NW_005843145.1:269736-273605 GCF_000455745.1 Alligator sinensis | reverse complement strand
GGAGGTGCGCCCCCTTATGCCCTCGCGCTGCCACTCTGCTGCCTCTTGCAGGGAGTGGGGTGGGGGAGCCGAGGCCAGTGCTGCTGGCCCCAGCTCCCCCACCTCCTGTCCGGTCCTTGGTGCGGCTTGCAGGGAGTGGAGTGGGGGAGCAGAGGCCAGTGCTGTGGAATCATGGCAGTGCTCCCCCACGCTTGGAGCACTCTGACTGTTTCCGTCAGCCAGTCAGAGTGCGAATAAAGCACTACGGACAGACAGACAGACTTAGACTTTTATAATATTAGAATATATATATAACTATATTTATACAAATATACACAATATATGCAAATATATTTTCCTTTCTGATTAAGTACTCAACCTTTTTCCAGTTCTATAACCTATGATCCTGATCCAATGCCACCAGCACAGGGGGCATTATTTTGAGAAATGACAGGGCATGGCCAATGGCCGCTGTCCTCTGGTTGTAAAGTTCAAGTGAATGCGTTTTGTGTCTGGTCTTAACTTGAACCAAGGATCAGGACTCCAGAGTTCTGTCCTGTATTTAGTTTGAAGCTGTAAGCAGAATATTTTTTTTCTATATATTACAAGGCTGGTCACATAAAACAAAAATCTCATTGCATGAAGAAATGTTTGTTATAGTTAAAAAAAAGTGCTATAAGCTATTTGCTTTTTTAAAAATATGGTATATTGCAAGAATTCTGTTCTTCCCCAGCCAACAGAAATGACTCTGAAAATCAGACCAGACTCTGAGTTTTAGTATTAAAGGTCATGAAAGAAATCAGGGAAATGCTCTAATAGTGAAAGTGCAATTAGGAACCTGGTGATTGACTTATTTATTGTGAAACTATACAAGTAGCTTTTTATCAAGTTACCCTATTACTGAGAAAGTCCAACATTATTAGTAGTCGAGAGACCTGATGCTTTTTTCTCAACTGAACATATTTTATCACAAAGGTCAAAACTGAGATCATTTTTAAGAGGCAATACAATGCTAGCATCATTTTTTTTTTTTCCTGTTAAGGAAATCCTTCAAATCCCAACCCTACAAACATTTGAAGCCAATAGAGCTTCATGCAAAGATTTTCTGCCTAGAGCAGCTTGTAGAATCACGATCTTAGAATTTAATTTGGTGCAGGGATATAGAGAACTACTCAGTGTACATCGTGACTTGGGCAACATTTTTTTTTTTTGAGTAATGCCAGCTATAAAGTAAAACAGTGGCCTCCTTATTTTACTGTATCCTCTTTTTTTTCTTGTATTGGTTCAAGCAGGAATTCCCAAGCCACTATGCAGTCTATTGCTAGTTGTTGTGTAGCAGAAAGAAAGGCATTCTGGTGTCAATTCTACCTGCTGCTTCTATATATACTGGGCTGTAACAGAGCTATAAGGAGCCAGGGGAGAATGTTTTCAGCATTGTGTTATAGAATTCCTTCAGTGTTGTAATTTATTCTGAGTTCTGTTCAGACCCTGGCCAGCTGAGAAGACAGATGGCACAAAAATGGCTTAAAACTCCTTTGCCTCCCTTCTTTGGTATGTGCTTTCTATGTTGCACTTCCCAGGAAGCACAGCACATTATTTGTGTAGAATATGCGCCAGGACCAAAAGGATTCATCCTACATTCTGGATATATGAAAAGGCTGTTAATAAAACACTGTAATAAAGTAGGGACTAACTGGGGCTGAGCCGGTCCCAGGCTCCAGCTAGAAGTAATCAGACAATCAAGCTGAGTTATCCCTCAGAGAGAAGGCCCACCCATACTGGCCATGTAAGCTCAGATCAGACAGCACAAAAGCTGTGTGGGCAATGGACCTCATTTTTGTGCTTCTGGCCTGCTTGGAACTACTAAACTTGACCAGGGTTTGAATTACACTCCCACTCTTGGGGAGGGTCTGCAGTCCCGGTAGCTGGAAGCTGGAAGGAGCTACTGCCTGAGCTGCTTAGAAAAGTGCAGGGCAAGCCAGGGGCTCTCGTCTTTTATGGGGGGGGCTCTTGTCTCTTGGGGGGGGCTCAGCCCCCTCTGAACCACCCACCCCCCATATTTTGAACCCTGAACTTGACTCTATGCTCTGAAACTCTAGTTTGTGACTCTGCTTATTCATGATTGTTCCCGTTCCTGTTCCTATCTTGGTCCTTTTGACCTGAATGAAGTGCTTGTCCTGACTAGTACCTCATCTTGTCCTTTGGTTTGATATCTTGGACCCAGGCTGATACCCAGCTTAATCTTGGCTTACACTCCAGTAACCCCTGATCTGGTTTGCTTCACCTGACCATCCCGACCTTGTCGCCCCTTACAGATGTACACACATGTGCATGTACATGCATGAAAGTTCACAGGCTTTCTAGAATGCATGCTTGTTTAGAGCTGGTTACTTTTCTGACATTTGGCAGTACTTTTTATCAAATGCATGGGATCTATCTCCACCTCACAACAGCTGTATGTTTTAAAACCAAGATTAGATGAACATCTCGGCTTATCTTGAAGAAGCAATTAACTAAATTTGTTGTTTGAACTATACTGAAATGATGGTGGTACTTGAAGTAGGAAAGAAACAAAAAGTGACTTTAGTTTCAAGTTGTATGCGATAGTATTCCCCTCTGCAAGAGGAAGAATAGGAAGGAATGGAAACATCAGATTTCTAAGAGGCTATTGCCAATAATAAAAAATAACAGAGAAATATGCAACTGCCAACGAAACAATTGTTAACATTTTCTACAGCAATACATTTAAGATAATTATAATTGTTCTTGCAATACCTACAGAAAACATACCACATTAAACAAGAGGGGAAAATACTTTTTATAAAACTCAGACATATATCGGTTTTGTGTAGAAGAAACAATGATAACAGGAAGTAAATGACTAAATCATATCACTCTCAGAGGATTCGCAACTTAAACACTAAAAGACAATGCTTTATAAACTTTCAGCTAATAAAAAGAACTATCACCATGAAAAAGCTTGTTGGAAAAGCTTCTGAAAGAAAAGAAAAAGATGACAACTTCTAGATAAACATTAAATAAAAGTTGAGCTACAGAGCTGGACTTACACAGTCCCTGCATTTGGGCTGCAGTTTTTTCAAAAGAAAATAATCAGGTCTGCATTTTGGTGCCTGCAGTGAATTGTGGGTACAGTCAGTCATAGTTGAATATCTACTTGTTTGTCCCTACAAATCAGGTAAATAACAAGTTTATTAATAATCTGTACCTATAATTAACCAAGATTGTAAAACTACACTTGCAAAAACAGACCCAACTGAATTTCAGACTTTTTAATTCCAGTTTCTGTTGTTAAATCTGAACAATCTCCATTGAAGCCATAATGTTTGTTCATAAATATAACCCAAAGCGGGATAGTATCTACTTTTAATTCTGTTTACTGCTTTTAGGACCTGAACATCTAATAGGTGCCAAGTACAGTGATGACTACATTTTGGACCCTGAACAGAACTGAACTGAATTCAGTAGAAGCTGGATTTTGCCTGCTGAAGCCAGTAACAACATAGATACTTATCTAAGGTGAATTCTGAAACAGTAAGCCTACCTGAAGCAGCTTCCTGATTCTTTTCAGGTTGTGTATCAACAAGAGGTTCTTTTCTTGTGAAACGCGGTCTAACTGTTCTTCCACTTGTATTAACAAGTTCTGCAAGAGGATTGTTGCCATTGGTTCATTGTTGGAGGCAGCCTCCCTATGCAATAAAAATTAATATGAAGCATACTTGCAAATGAACACAAATTCATGATAAATGTCACTCATTAAATAACTTTTTTGGTTTGTTAATTTATATTGAGTAGAGAGAGAGAGAATAGTTCTGTAGCTTGGTGTTATGGCCCTCAGCTGAGAGGGAGGGCAACCTAGTTCAAATCTCTGC
>NW_005843145.1:269008-269726 GCF_000455745.1 Alligator sinensis | reverse complement strand
GACAGATTCAGAATGATCCATCCTAGAATGTATCTTGCTGGTTAGGAAGCTTTCTTGGCAGGTAGGAGCCTTCACTTTAAATCCCTGCTCCAAATGAAGCAGAGAGGGTATGGAATTGATATCTTCTGTATCTCTCATGAGTATCCCTCAACCACAAAATCAAAGGTTCCTCTTTTTACTTCTCACCACTTTTGTAAATGGCACCTCCGTCCCTTTGTGAATTCAGCCTGAAAAATTTAAATATCTCATTTTAAGAATGAAACCTCAATTTAACTCTTTTGACATTTATTTTTTATTTCTTCACAATTGAAAGTATTCACCAAATCTATCCCAAATTGACAAATAGTTTTGGCTGCCCCAAAACTCTACTTTTTTCCAAACAAAAGATTTTTGGAAAAAATTGCTTAGTTCTTTATTGAGCAGGGGAAAAAAAAGAAATGAAACAACTACAAGCCTCAATTCAAAACTGATAAAATAGCCTAGAAGCATTTTCTTCCATGCATTAAAATTTTGACATATCATTAATGTTCTAAATCAAATGTTACTTTATGCAGAGATAAGCTCAGACAAAAATTTCGTATCAAACCACACCTGAAATTTAGGGCTGTAAGAGGAGAATATAGAGATCTAAAAGATGGATGCCTCCAAGAATGCATTGCCTGATTATATTAGCCTTCCCAGAGTGGCTGGAAGGCTAATATAGCCTTGGACAGGATGA
>NW_005843145.1:268217-268977 GCF_000455745.1 Alligator sinensis | reverse complement strand
AATGGGGTCCATTGACAAAATCCTTGGTACAGAGCCTCTTTGGGGACACATGTCAGCCGTGGGGGGCAATCAGCAGCTGTGTTACTAGTGTCTATTGCTGTTCACCCTGCTGCATCTGTATCTGGCCTGCAGATCAGATCTAGCCCATGAGGAGAGGCAAGTTTGGCACCACTGGTTTAGATAAACCCCCTCTGAATAAGACAGATAGCATGTGATATTTAATTAATACATTACTAAAGCATGTGGATAGCATATGTTTGCAACATTCATAAGCGAGTGCATTAGAAATCTGCTTCTATGGGTACATCCAGACAAGCACACACGTGCCTCTTGCCCTATCTCAAACCCCTTTGAGACGGGCAAGAGGCACATACGGGAACGAAAAAATGTTCCCCGCGCTGCAAACTTGCAGCATGGGGGGAAAATTAGACCTGTCCAGGGGTCTAAAAAACCAGAGTTTAAAAAAGCCGGGCAGGGCACGGTCCTGGGCCATGCCCTGAGGCAATAGCTGGGTCCTCCACGGAGATGCTCTGGCTGCCAGAGTGTCTCTATGGTTGACTCCTCACCCTGGTGCTGAAACGCGTGGCCTGCCAGACAGCATGTTCAGCACCAGGACTCCAGTGCTGTAAGTAAGGGGTTGTGGGGGGGCTGGAGGAGGGGGGAGGGGACCATGGGGGGGACCCCCACTGGCTCTGCCCGCTCCCCCAGCCCCCTGATCCCTGCTCTGACTGGTTCCCCGCGGCAGCCCCCCAAAACCCCT
>NW_005843145.1:266334-267783 GCF_000455745.1 Alligator sinensis | reverse complement strand
GGTAGGGCAACAATTGGGGGGTTGGGGTGGGGCATGTGGACCTTGCAGGGGGCGTAGCCCCTGTGTGGGGGCCATAGCCCCTGTGGGAGGGCAGCAAAATATACATTCATGTATTCATGAATTCATTAAACCTTTTTTGAGTTCAGTCTATTATTAAGATAAGAGACATGCTTTAACACTGTAGATATATCAATAAAACATTGCCCAACTGATTGCTGTCTCTGTCTCACTCTCTCTCTCTCTCTCTCTCTCTTTATAGTGGTCTTTTGTTTTACTTATGGAGGAACATAGATTTTGGGTATTTTACAGAGTGACTTCGGGATTTTTTTTATCAGGGATTTTTCAGTTTTCCAATTGGGAACACCAGAATTCCTGCTAGGGAGGCCAGTGGCAGGGCCCCCAGGACCCTGCCTGCTCAGAGCTGGCACCTTGGACCCAGCTGGCTGTGGCTGACCTCCTGGCCAAATGGGGCCAAGAGGACATGCTTTGACAGTTCAAAGCAGGCCAGCACACCTGGATCATCCTCTGGGCGATACCTGCCCAGATGGCTGGGCAGGGGGCACAAATGGCAGTAATGCCACACAGAGGCCAACTCTACAGCCACAGCCCACTGGCAGCCGGCCCAGAGGGGCACATGCCTGTACTGGCTGGGCAGTCCCCATCCAGGTCTGGCAGGTGGGGAGCAGCCCACAGCCAGGCAGCAGCCCCCACTGCCAGACCCCTGCAGTGGGTAGAGGGTGCAGGGAACTCTCAGGGCTGCTTCAACAGTCCAGATGGCACAAGGGGTAGTGTCCCCAGGTACTAATTGGCTGGGCCCCAGAAGCTCCTGAGAGCTAGTAGCCCTGAGCTACTTGCCAGGGTAGCTTTTTATACTGACGGGGACAACACAGGTGCTGGCCCCGGGTTCTAGCTCCCCATGGCTGCAGATCCAGAAGGAGCCAGGCAGGGTTATTTTGCCCCAAGTGGCACAATTTGCTCCTCAACAAAGTGCATGTCCGAGCACGTGCGCTGAGGCAAAAAGCCCCAGCTCAAATTTGCACTGCTTCTGTTTGAGCTGCTGCAAGTGCATATGCTTGCATGTGTGGACACGCCCTATGTGTCCATCAATCACACCTTAGCAGAGAAGAACATTTAATCCTACCAATCTTGGCTTTCTATCCATTGTGCTAGTAGATGCCGGATTTCCATGGGAAAGTTATCATCATAGAACTGGTCTACCTGCTCCAGAAATTTTATTTCCAACTGCTGGACTTGACTCCACTGAGACATACTATAAAAGAAACAGTGAAAAGGGTTAATGTTAACTATACATTTAAGATTTCTTATGTAGCATCAACAATTATCCTTGTCTTTTCTTTTCAGAATGCATGCTGCTTACTTCTCACTTCCCTTCTTTCAGAGGATGCTGCCAGCTCAAAACAATCAATTAGTCAGTTAAATAAGAGTTAG
>NW_005843145.1:262554-266303 GCF_000455745.1 Alligator sinensis | reverse complement strand
CTCCCTTGTCATTCCTGCCAATTTTTTGTGATTTCACAACCGTAGTTTCTTCTTTATTGTAAATGGCTTTCTGCATTTATAAGTCAGTGTATGAAAACTTGTAAAGCAAGTAGAAGGTAATCTTTCTTTTAAATAGAATGTCCATTTCAGGAAAGTACTGTAGTTTAAATAGCAAAATTATATTTTAAACTTAGATATGATCATTCTTACCAGAATTTTAGTAAGCAGCTAGGTAGTTGCACCTGCTAGTCTGAATAATGTATGAGGCAAAGGGTTTTTCTGTGATCTATTTTATTAGACCAATTGTATCGTTGGGAGAAAAACCCTTGCTTCTTGCACATTTTTCTGGGTCAGCCAGGTTACAACAACACTCCAACCCTACTACAAAATTTAATAAATGTATACTGCTCTAATTGTGTATTGTATATAGCATAGTATTTTATTTATAATTACTATGTAGCCCCCTCATTTTCTTTGCTACCGGGCTATATCCTAGCCCATCACATGAAGTTATTTCTTCTCTCTTTAACTACTATGACACTTTGCGTGCTTTCGGAACCAACCTAGGAACAGTAAATCCATAAAGAATAAAAGGAATGAAATAAAAGGGATGAAGACATGGATAGAAATCAGAAAGTTTATATCTAAACTAGGTGTCTCTAATTTTACCTTACCTATAGGGCTTTCAGTCTGGAATTTTGCACTGTACAGTTTTACAGGATTGTGGCTATGTCTGGTGAAAGTAGTACTGGAAAGATAACTAAATACAAAGAATATGGGATAACCCTTGATGTAGGACCAGGACACATATATCAGACCTACACTTTCATTCCTTACTCAGGCAAAACTTATACTGATCTTCAACACTTTTTAAATTCAGGATTGTGATTATTATTATTATGGTTATAATCTGTGACAAAACTCTAGTAATGGAGTTTTGGAAAATACTACAGAGTCATGGTTATAAATACTGGGCCAGATCTGAATACTAGATCCAACCTCTGCCAGGCAGATTGGAGTGGGAGCGGTGACTAGCTGACTATGCCTCCTTGATTGTCTGGATGCATGTTAGCAGTGCTTGGGGCTGCACTAAATTGCTGCAGCTAGCATCCTGCTTCAGCTACTGCTTCTGCCTACCATTCATCTTCACCCCTGCCAAGCAAGCCTCCTGCAGTGGGGGCTGCAGAACAAAAGAAACCTAGAAGCCAGGCATGGTAGCTTGGTATCTTTGGTAACCCTCTGGTACAAAGGACAAGTTGATTTGAGATATCAGACTTATATTTACTTTTTTTTAAAGAACATGAATTTATTTTAGAAGAAAATTATAAGCAAAGTGTGCATTAGTTTTGAATGCTTCAAACTAAATGAGTGAAGGAGGAAAAAAAGAAACAAAATGTCACTGTCTTGACCTTCATCTCTATTGCTAGTATTTATTAATTAAATGTATTTAATAAATGAAAGCCTCAACCAGAGATTTGGTCCCTTTTACATATATGTATAATAAACATTATACCTGTTGAAATGTTCCTGTATATCAAGGAAATGTTTCCTTGATAAAATAAGGGCTCATCAGATTTTTTTTTTTTGCAAGGAAATGTTGATTTTAACCAAATATTCATTTTTTTCAGTTTTGAATCACCATGGCATAATGTCACAATTTTAAAGTATTAACCCTACTTTTTTAGTCTTGTGACTATCCATGTTTAATTTTCTTTGAGCCTAAGAGAGACACTGTATAAGCTGAAGTCATATGTACTTGAGTCTTGACTAGTTACTCAGGCAACACAGAAGGCTGCTGGTAGCTTTTTCTTTGAAAAGCCTTCATAATTTGTCCCTGTGTATGTGAGTTATTGAATGCAGTATATAATATCACTGGGGAGTATGCCCCAGAAAAAAAATGATTAAGGGTCAAAATGTGCTCAGATAATAAAATCAGATAATATCAGTGAAACTGATACGGTTCTCTTAAATTGATGGGTTGTTCTCTTAAGTTGGAGTGTTGTAATGGTTCAGAAAATGTGATGGGCAAGAATGGTTTTTGGTGATTTTTCTTAAGTTGGTAAATATTTATGCATTTACTTCAATATACAAAGTCTTCTGAAATTGCATTATAATTCTATTTTATAAAAACTTCCCAGGAATATAATTTCTGAATGACATCCTAATTTTGAATTCCACTTCTCCTTCTTACATTACTTCTACCTAGCGAAAGAGAAAATAGTCCCTCATTCACTTTTGTTTCCTTGAAATGGTCCAGGAAGAATTAGATATGAAGGCACGTCATTCTCTTTACAGGTGAACTGATAATTTTCCACAGTTTGCAGAAAACTCAGCACTCAAAGATACATACAAAGAGCCAATTTCAGTCTTAACCCCACAGATTTTGTGATACTTGCTCAGGAAAGTCCTGGGATTCATATACTGAGTCACTTTCAGTGAGTGTTTTGAGTAGAAAATGTTAATGGAGTTTAATGTTGTTTGGGAGTTCTGGAGTTGCAGACGCATCAAGAACACATAATGAAGCCTAGGGAAGGAAGGCTATATTTTTCTCATGTGTACATTTTTCTAGGATTCTATTTACATATATTTACCTCAGTAAATAAATACTTGCAGCATGAGGACTTTTATTTTTAAATGGGATTTTGGTAGCATAGCACAGAGTCATAGAAAGTTAGGGGTGAGAGGGACCTCAGGAGGTCATCTAGTCCAACCCCCTGCTCAAAGCAAGGCCATCCCCAACTAGATCATCCCAGCCAAGGCTTTGTCTAGCCAGGTCTTAAAAACCTCTATCTAATACAATCTAGCTCAAACTAACCAATACAAATCATGGTATTTTCCATTTCTTTTTCAGTCATTAAATGAACCATTTAAGTAGACTGATTGTCATGTTCTTTTGTTGGGAAACAGAAATTGAAAAACAACTTGAAGTACTGACTTGGTCAAACTCATACCCATAAAATATTGTAGCTTCTCAAATTTTTTTGTTTTTATTTTTTTGTTTGTTTCCAAGGAAACTAAGACTAAACATCAAAACCACTGAACATATGCAGTGTATTTGTATTATTACCTTAAAGCACAATATATACATGGTTGCCTTACATTGCAAACTTGTTTTATTAAGAATTAGTCAATGAAAGATGTGCATATGACTCTCAAACTGTTTCATGTTTACGTGGTGTATAGTACAAACTGAACACGGGCTACAAATTTTGAACTATTTCTAGGGATAAAAAAATCTTGCAGAGCACTACATTTTCAATACGTTCCAGGAAAACTGCCTGGCTTCAACCTGTGTCGGTTCTGAGGATGTCACACGGAGGTGGTGGCAACAATTCTATCTATCATCCATCCATCCATCCATCTGATCATAGACCATCAGGGCTGGCAGGGCCCTCAGTAGGTCACATCTAGTTCACCCCCCTGCTGAAAGCAGGACCATCCCCATCCCAGCCAAAGCTTTGTTTAGTTGGGTCTTAAAAGCCCCCAAGGATGGAGCTTCCACCACCTCTCCGGGTAACCTGTTCCAGTGTTTTACTGCCTTCCTGGTGGGAAAATCCTTCCTGATGTCTAACCTAATCGTCCCTTGCTGCAACTTGAGACCGTTTCTTTCTCTCTCTCCTCCTGCCCGGCCATCCTGCAGTGCGACTCTTAGTGAAGCCCCGCTCGGGGCAGGGCGGGCTCCGATCCCGCGCACCCGCGCTCAGCACTCCCGCCGGGGCCTCCCCGCGCCGCAGGGCTCCGCCGACACG
>NW_005843145.1:259620-262353 GCF_000455745.1 Alligator sinensis | reverse complement strand
GGGCTCCCTCCGCTCCGCTCCGCTCCGGCCGCCCGCGCCGCGCACTTTATGCTGCCGCCGCCGCGGCTTTCCTGTGCGTCAGTGCTGGAGCCTGCCCTTCCTGCCCCGGCCCCGCTCCCCGGGGCTCCCGCACCCCGCCGGCCCCGGGGCAAGCCCGCCTCTGCGCCTTCCCCTCCCGTCTCACCCGGGAGCCCGAGGCGGGGTGAAGGCCGGGCTGCTCCTGGCTCGTGGGAAGTACGCGCCTCTCGGGCGCCGCGCGGCAGCTCTCCTGAGCCCAGCGGCGCCTCGGGAGCCTTTCTCGAGGTGATGAGAGAAACCCAGGGCTTGTGTAAAAGTGCCTTTACACCGGCTGAAAGTTCCTGCGCGGCGCACAGGAATCGGCTGGTGTTGACATGTGCAGGCTTAAGGCACATTCACACTGTGTGTGGACCATTGGCGACGCGTAGGGGTGCACGCGGGTGCACGCGCACCCTCTGAGATCGGCCGTGCACCCCTGGAAGCACCTCTCCCCCCATCAGTCCCCCCCAGACTCGGGAGGTACCAGTCACCCATGGTGTGGACAGATTTGGGATTATAGTCCCACATCCAAGTCAGTCCACACACACACAGCAGTGCTGGGTGTCCAGACTGTGGTTCTTCACAGCCAAGGTGCCTAGACTGGAATAAACTCCCTCCAGAGGTGGTGCAATCGCCTACCCTGGAAATCTTCCAAATTAGACTGGACGTCACCTTGCTGGGGTCACCTGACCCCACTTGTCTTTCCTGCCTGGTGCAGGGGGCTGGACCCGACGATCTTCCGAGGTCCTTTCTAGCCTGTAACCTATCAATCCATACAAGAGCGTTACTGTGCCGTAACAAATCAGGCATACATTTTAGACTTGCATGATACAAGTGTCAAATTTACACTCAAGTTGGCATAAGTCACCCATACTGCGCAGTAATTTCAGTTACTGTGCAGTAAAAGTGCACGTGTAGATGCACCCCAAGAGATTCAAATAGGAATCAACTTGCTGTAGTCTTGCTGAGCTCTGCCACAGAAGAACCCCTCTCCTATTTTTCTGCAGTCAAAAAAGCAATTCAAAACCAAGAGCTGGCATTTTCCAAGGGCAGCCTCCATTCTGAAAAGTTAAGGACCGCTGCCTTCCTCCGAAGGCTAAGGGCATCCAAAGTGGATTCTTTTGTCCCCCTTTACTAGTTCCTACTCTAGCCAGCAAACTACTGTGCCTCAGCCAGGCATCAATTGGTGAAAGGTTTTACCACTGTTGGCAATTCAGTCAGGAGGCCGGCAAGGGAACTGGCAATTCAGTCAGGAGGCTGGCAAGAGAACCCAATCATCTTCTTGGAGATGATTGGGGAACAAAAGATTTTAGAGGAATTTCTGGTATTCTTGCTGCCGGTTCCATTTTGCAGGTTTCAAACTGGACGTATGTTCCAGGGCTTTGTAAAAATGGCAGCTGCCTTTTACTTTTTTTTATCAAAATAATGTTTGAGATCACTGCTGAGTATTTTTATGTCCGACAGCTGCAACAATAACATTGTCATCTCAACACCATTTCAGTAAGAAATTGGATTCAAAATACCAGTGGCAGAAACCTTAGCAAAAAGGGGGAAAAAAAGGAAAATTGTTAAGAGGTTGAAAATTATTTGTAAAGAATTAGTTTCGCGGGAAATTCTAATTTTCATCAGAAAAAATACCAACAAGTAAAAGAATCCAGAAATGAAAAAGTTGACAGTCTATTTATTATCATAACACTTTTATCTATAAATAAAAATATGAGTCTGGGTAGAAAGCTACATTTCCTTTTAATTTCCACCAATCTGCTATCAATATACAAAGAGACCGTACATCCTAATAGAATTTTCCTGTTTTTCAGTTGGGCAAGATGATCTCTCCTAGTCCAAAGGCTGGTCAGTCAAATGTCACATTTTGACACGCTTGGCTGATTGAACAACTTTCATAAGTTAAGCTGCTGGTTAATAGTAGCTATGAAGCAAGAAACTCTTGTGAAGAATCTGTTCATAAAGTAGTACTAAAGGTATGAAAATATCAGTTTGCAGTTTATGAAACTTTATGTGCAATGGCTATCATTATCTATATTTCTTCCTAGCAATGACCAACGTGTGATAACTTCTTTCCTAACTAAAATAAGCCTTAATCCCTGACCAAAGGAGTTTGCATTCTAAACTCAGAGGCTGCATCTACATGTGCCACTAGGAGGCAGCAATAAACTAGGGAGTTTACTGCCCCTGGGAAGCTCCCAGGTGTGGGTCTGCATGTATGCCTGGACTGCAGCACACTGAGCCAGGTTGTAGCAGCTCTGGCTGGCAGGGGATCCCAGGGGACACCTGCTAAATACACTGTATGCCTTGCTTTTGAGGTCCAAGGCACACTGCTGTACTTCACCTACATGTTGCTTCTGTGCTAGTTTTATAGGCACTTTGTAAGGTCTAAAGAGTGGGCACATCTACATGTGCCCTGAAGGCACCATGGTTACTGTGCTGTCATTTAGTAATTCCTTCTGGGAGTACTAAATGATTGCACAGTAACAGCCCATACTGTGCCAGGCGTGCTGCGCATGGTTATTTTTAGCAGCTACGTCACTGTAGCAATGCCCTATACTGAGGGAGTATGTCGCTGTGGCCACATAGCTGCAGCATCAGGGTTTTTGCCCTTGGATGCTTGTGGTAGGGCACTGTGTGTGCCTGCCCCTTTAAGGGCCTGGGGCTGGCCGC
>NW_005843145.1:258693-259230 GCF_000455745.1 Alligator sinensis | reverse complement strand
GACTGGCCCATGCTGGGGCCAGGACCAGGATGGTCAAAAGGGCCAGGGGCCCACCGCGAGGGACGCCCAAGAGCCAGGGGCCTGGGGTCCCGACTGGCCTGGAGGTGGGCCAGGGCTAGTAGCCAGAGGTCCTGGGGGGACCACACCCAAGAGGGGAGAATGGCTTTGGGGGGCTAGGTAGCCTGGATGAAGGCGGAGAGGCCGCCTGATTGGAGGGATCATAGAGGGGTCCTGTTTGGATGATTCTGGGGACCAGCGTGGGGGCCGGAGAATATGAACAGCAAGATGCCATCTGCGAGGCTTGGGCTGCGGTATTGGGGAGGATAGGAGCCACAGAGAGCGCCCCCTGGCATCGGAGCACTAAAATGGGCAGCCTCCCTGTGACGGCGGCGTGCCACTGTCCCGGGCGCAGGAAGGGCACAGAGAGGATTGGGGGGGCAGTAGCACCTTCTCAAGAAAGCCCCGGGCTGAGCTACTCACCCTTGGGAGGGATGGCGGCGTCGGAGCCAGGACCGCAGCAGCAGCCGCCGCCGCCAT
>NW_005843145.1:254649-258342 GCF_000455745.1 Alligator sinensis | reverse complement strand
GGAGAGAGAAATACCCTGAGCTAGCGGCTGGGTCAGTCAGAGTCTAAGGCGGGCTGACTGAAGGCAACCGTTGGCCTCGGACCCTACGGTCGGGAAGGCCTGCCAGCAAGAAGGTCTGCAGGTAATGGCAGACAACCATCTCATCAGCCAGTGACCGGTTGGCGAGTGGACGGGGTGTAGGGGTGGCGGAGCCCCGTGGAACACTGGAGGACCTCAACCGTGAGTACCCCACGTTGGGTAAGCCCCTCTAGTAGAAGATCTCCACTGACCCCCTCCTTTGAATCACCTATAACATCAAAGTCGTGGCAGGCGGGATGAGGGGGAGGGGCTACCGGACGAAGGGCGGTACCGGACGTGAGGCCCGCCAACGTCACACTCCCGCTTAATTGACAGCAATCAGTGAATCAATTAACACCAAGGCGTGGCAGACGAGAAGGCGGGCGGTTGCCCCAAGGACAGGTGGGCAGGCCACGGAGAGCAGCCCCGAGGCGGCCCCCTGTTACAATGCTATATCACAGTTGCACATTGCTACAGCAATGTAGCGGCACGTGTACAGGTTTCCCTCGCTTTATGCTGTACATGTGTTCCTGGAAAACAGCACAAAACTCAAATTTGCATAAAGGGAACCCACTTTACAATGTAACAAATACGAATACATTCCA
Organism: Alligator sinensis; assembly: GCF_000455745.1. Classification (NCBI taxonomy): domain Eukaryota; kingdom Metazoa; phylum Chordata; order Crocodylia; family Alligatoridae; genus Alligator; species Alligator sinensis. Next base: position 257,680 of record NW_005843145.1, on the reverse strand, counting down.
AGACCTCATTGTACTGACCCCCAGACCTGTTTCTACCACTTTTACAAGACAATTTTGGTATTCACCAACAACAGACAGTACACACAAGCACAGGGCACTGTCATAATGGGGATGGCAACTATAGAAACGTGTGTCACAGACAACAAGCGAGGAGTGCACATCCACACAGGAGACTATATTTTTGGTGCGCATCACTCCCACAATGCACTGCACAAAGCAGCTGATTGTGGACTTCCATCACACTGATTGCATAAGAGTGAATTTATTTTGCATATAACACATTTTTGGTATAAAAAGGGTCATTGCATAGGAGTGAATTTTCACATAAAGAACCCACATAAAGCGAGGGAAACCTGTTTTTTGTGCCCACTGACAAAACTGATCCATTAACTTCAAAGAACATTGATTGGGTCTTTCCTGTGTGCAACATGAACATAAAATGATATGTCTAAGTAAGTGGAGGATTCTAACTGGTTATATATTTTGCTGCATTGTATACACAAGGTAGAAAGCAGTCTGCAAATAGTGTTCTCTTTCTGCTTCAGATTGCTATGAAAATAATCTGCCAGCAGAGGGCTCTTAACACCATACTTCTGACAAATACCTGCAAGAATAAAACAAGAGCAAACAAAACTCTGGTGTTAATTCAAACTTTTTTTCCTATATGTAGACCATCTAGAAGTAAGTATTAGCTATATATCTAAATGACAATATTCAATTTTTTAAATGAATTATTTAGAGGATTAAAACAAAACTCCTGGTTTGAAATTTCTAAGGAAATTTGAAACCATATCTGAATGTTCCGGTTTGGATCCATATCCTATGCTATCTAAAATATCCCAATAATAAACATTCAAGGGGTGCATCTACAAGTGCACTTTAATATGCATTAGCCTATTTTAATGTGCATTAAAGTGTCACAAAAACCCATGGTCTTTAGTTAATGCACATTAAAATAGGCTAATGCATCTGTTTATAGTTTCTCACAGTGGAGGTACTAAATATAATGTGCATTACCTAAAGCTCATTAATGAATGTGTAGATGTGCAAGGTGTATTTAAAGGAGATAAGAGAACAATTTAGTATCTCTATACAAAGCCCCGTTTACTTCTGAACATTGAATACAAAATTTTATTTATGTCTACTGCATACAGATTAGTTCACTTATTAGCTTTATGAGATTTTCATAAATCTCATTTATGAGATTTTCGATAGAGAAATATATGAGTAACTTTCCTGTAGGCAAAATTCTTCTCTCAGACTTGCTTACAGGACCGTAACTCTGATCGTTTGTAGTGTGTGTGTGTGTGTGTGTGTGTGTGTGGCGGGGGGGGGGGGAGGCATGCACATGAAATGTCCATTGACCGTCATGGGTATTCTACTTTAAAACATCGAGTAAAATATTCAAGGTGCCCTCCATTAGTAAGATCTCAGATCAGAATTTTTTTCCTGTGAGATTCGATATTCAGTAACCACTCTGAGTACTCTGGGGAAATTTGTATTTTAACTGGACTAGATTACTGGTTCTTGCATCAGTGTTCAGACTTGTATATGACAGTATGTCTGACAAATAATGGCAGTAAACAGTGTTTCTTCCCTCTAATAAAACTAACATGCAAGACATTTCATTTGTTGTGTGTTTAGTGTCAGTTTTAGGTGGTTTCCTCATATAGCGACAGGTACAAGTCTTTTTAGAACTTGCTCATTTTAATCACTGATGAGAATATTTGCTTGTCATGAATGGGAGGTTTATAGTCACTATCATAGTGATTTTACATAGTAAATGGAATTCACAGGCTTTCATTTAAACAATTTATCAAATTAATATAGAATGCAAAAAGAATTACAATTCTGTATTTTCTCCCCTCTCAGATCTAGTGATTATACTATAAGACTTAGTCTTATAAGGAAGGGGGCACCTGGGCCATCAAGTATGGTGTAAAGATTTGTATAAACATTGCATATGATTTATGTTGCAGGTGTCTCCTAGAGCCATCAGCTCCACTGTGCAAGACACGGTATGAACAGAAGAGATTTTGTTACTCACTGTGCAACCTTGGGCAATACATTTAGCATGCTGTGCTTCAGTTTTCTCATCTGTTAAATGAGAATATTTAGGCCTGCCTCACAGATGGATTGTTGAACTGCTTTAATAATACATGGAAAATTTTATAGAAGGGCAGATGTATTCTTATTGCTAAACCAGGCATGTGATGTAATTACCAGTGTCCTGTTGTCCATTACTTTTCCTGTTAGATGATCTGATCACAATTGTAACAAAAATATACATAGAAAGATAGCTTTATATGCCAAATTAAATTTTATAACCTTTAAAGACTATGTAATTGTTCACCTATATTGATTTTTTTTTTCTTTTCTTTTTCCGAGTTGGTCAAGTAGGTCAACATTTCCTTACCAGCAGTAACAGTGGGCTGCAAATTATTTATGCGCGTCCAGAGATTTAGAGTAGCAAAAATACAAAATGTTTCTGTATAAAAAGAGTGTGAATTAAGGTGGAGCTTGGGGGGGCTGGCTGAGCCAGGTCCTCACCCCCCCCGCAGGTACAGGGGGCAGAGGCAGTAGCCGGCCCTGGGGCCTGGCCCATGCTGACAGGAGGTGGCACGGCATGCGGTTCCCACATGCTATGCTAGATCCTGCTGCGGCTGGGCTCTTCCTATAGCTGCAGGACCTGGCCTGGTGAGTGGCAACTGCGCAGAGCCAAGCCGGGTCCTGCTGGCTCTGGGGCTGCTAACGCCGCCTGGCAACCGGGCAGCATGAGCAGCCCCAAGGCTGGCGGACCTGGCTCGGCTCCGTGCGGTCTCTGCGCGCTGGGCTGGGCTGGGGAACGTGAGCTGCCTGGGGCCGGCAGGACGCAGCTTGGCTGTGCACGGTCCCTGTGCACCGGGCCAGGTCCTGCAGCTATAGGAAGGGCCTGGCTGCGGCAGGACCCGGTGCGTCACGTGGGAACCACATGCTGTGCCAGCTCCTGTCAGCCTGGGCCAGACCCCAGGGCCGGCTCCCGCCCCCCTCC
>NW_005843145.1:252403-254547 GCF_000455745.1 Alligator sinensis | reverse complement strand
CCCTTTGCCCCCCCCCCAGAGCCGTCCAACCCTCTCTAGTGCAAAGCCAACCTAGCAAGCCTCAGGGATCTGGGCCCAGCCCAGCTGGGCTGCAGAGGGGCCCCAGGACCTGGCTGGGCCTGGCATGCAGTCCCCGTGTGCCGCACTGGGTCCTGCTGCCACAAGACCAGCCCAACTGGATGGCAAGAGCAGCCCCAGGGCCGGCAGAACCAGGCTGGGCTCAGTGCATGACCCACCCCCGCTGCTGCTGTTAAAGGTTAGTTATGGGCCCTGGGCAGGGGGGTTGGGGCCCTGTCATTGCCCCACTCCTACCCACAGACCAACCCACATCCCTCCACATCCACCCACCACCTTCTCCCACACCCCTTCCCATCACCTTCCTGCAAACACCACATCCCCTCATCACACACCCATCATGTGTGAAGAAAACCAAAAGCACAGATCAACACACAGGTATTTAGAATTTATTTTTTTATGATGATAGAGACACTGGTAGGCTTCCAAATTGCTTTAACATTGTAAATATACCAATAGAGCATTACCCAACTTATCTCTCTCTCTCTCTAGATATATGTGTGTGTGTTTTGTTTTAAATGTAGAAGAACATGGATTTGGGGGTATTTTAAAAAATCGATTTGGGATGCTGCTGCAGCAATCCAGCTGGCACAAGGGGTAGTGTCCTCAGGTATTAATTGGCTGGGTGCCAGAAACTCCAGAGAGTGAGTAGCCCTGAGCTGCTTGCCAGGGCAGCTTTTTGTATGGAAGAGGCCAGGACAGGGCAGCTTTTTATACTGCTGGGGACAGCACAGGTGCTGGCCCTGGGCTCTAGCTCCCCCTGGCTGCAGATCTGGGAGGAGCCAGGCAGGGTTATTTTGCCCCAAGTGGCACAATTTGCTCCACACTGAAGTGCATGTCTGAGCACGTGCACTGAGGCAAAAAGCCCCGGCTCAAATTTGCACCGCTTCTATTTGAGCTGCTGCAAGCGCACGTGCTTGCATGTGTGGACGCGCCCTATTAGTTTATGCCCATTGGTCCTCATCCTCCCTTGAAGTGCCCTCCTGAATAGTTGCTCTCCTAGTTCTTGATGCTCCCCCCTGAGGTACTTGTAGGCAGCTATCAAGTCACCTCTCAGCCTTCTCTTCCTCAGGCTGAACAGACCCAGTTCCTGGAGTCTCTCGTCACAGGGCCAACCCCCCATACCCTTAATCAAATGGGTGGCCCTTCTTTGTACCCTCTCGAGCTTATCCATGTCCCTCTTGAAGTCCACTGCTGAGAACTGGGCACAGTACTCCAGCTGTCATCAGGTTTTACAAACCACTCAAAAATGTATAGACAAAATATATCTCTCTCAGTTATTTCTAAAGTGCCAATCGCTTTTTAAGTACCAGCTGCTCTGTGAGCTGCACTGAAATTGACATCCCATTCCTCCATAATTGAATTTTTCATCTGCCTTTTTTTTATTTTAATTTTTGTCTTTTTTCCTGCTTCCTCATAACCTGTGCACTGGCAGTGATAATGTTCATTTTTCATAGTAAAGTAATAATTTCAGTGTACTGTGAAGGCTAAGACTGCATTGGTGGAGATGTGTAAAAGAGATATCAATTTTTTTTGCATTTTTAGATTTTTATTTTGATCTTTAGGTCTTTTGCCTTTTGGACTTTATCAGCATTAAACAGGCTACTTACTTTACAACTGACATTTTCCATGATTCAGCAGGTGCCAAGCTTTTGGATCCGAGTAGCTGAACTGAAGTCAAGGCAATGCTTACTACATGGTAGCCTAATAACACTGTGCAGTAGCGAGCTGGTCAAAACCCATGCTAATAACTTACTGTGCAGTATTATTAGGCTACTGTACAATAAGCATCATAAAAAAACATGCTCCTGGGCTACTGTGCAGTAAATGTAGTTACTACATATTCAGTTAGTACTTCATTAAGGAATACTAAACTAAATGTGCAGTAACTACGGCCAACATTGTACTTAAGTACACGCCAACAGTGTACTTAAAATTAGGCACATATTCAGATACACTGTTGAATTGAAGCCATCATCATGACAATAGAACAAATTACGCCATTTTACTATACTAATAAATGTACTTCATGGGTGAATTGGAAGTATTATTCATTCGCAATACACCCC
>NW_005843145.1:247421-252372 GCF_000455745.1 Alligator sinensis | reverse complement strand
CAGGAATACATGGTCTATTGTCTCTTATTGCTTAATTAGATACATTTCACATATTCAAATAATGATGACACATAATGTAGAACTATATAATTAAATTGCTTCACTTTGTCAACTAACCTTCATGACCTGCACAATAATTTTGAAATATATTTACTTTTAATGAAGTAATTCATAGAGTCAGAAACAGAAAATGTTCATGATTTGGAATCAAACACTTTTATGACAAAATGGTTTAAAGTGTGTATTCATTTTCATTGTACAAGAGTCATTTTGTACAAACACCTAGCTCCCTCTATTCAGATGTGGTATGTAGTTTTTGGTGAAGGAAAATATGAGGGAATTGCAAACTATTGTACTGCTGAAAATACTGTAGGTGTGTAGTTTCAGTGACAGAATAATGTAGTCAGGATTAGCATCTCTTCTAACTCATCATTTGGGAAATACAAAGGGTAGTAACATTCCACTAAAAAGCTCATGTTTAAACTTGCCAGTGTATTGCTTGCTTATGACTAACACCAAATTTATGCCACATCAAAAAATCATTTTAAAAAGCTAAAATCTGATTTTTCAGGAGGATTCGGGCAGGTTACCTCTCTAGCTGCAACTGATGTTCAGCTTCCATTTGCGTGTTCTTCTTTGAGACTGTGAGAGAAGTTGTCAGTCATGCTTAAAAGCTTGCAGTGTGTAGAAATAGTTCAACTCCATAACCTTGTTGTTTCAAGAGATGCTGAATTCCATCACCCACTTTATCACCATGAATTGCTCTTGCACAGTGTTGTAACAAATAAACCAAGCAAAATACAACCCCTGCGCTTTAAATATCATGCTCAGGAATGGGCACGTGTCATAATATGAGAAGATATTTTTATTTGCAATAGACTCATTCAACTGTGCAGATTAGAAAAAAGAACAACAGTGTCATGTTTCCTAAAATCCAATAAAACCTTCCAATTATACCGTAGTGATTCAGTGTTTCTTGTTGCTGTTCTTTGGATCCAATTAAAGTGAAAACAAAGTAATTAAGCTAGCAAAGTGAAATGGTTCCTTGTCTAAAAGAGGAATAAATTAATCATGTCCAGCCCCGCTTCACTCTTAGGTTATGCCTGCAACCAGCTCCAACTGCAAACGCTGTTTTCTGGAAAGACTTTTTAAGACTGCCACGTGGGCTATTCCAGACCACAGGCACAGTCACAGCAGTTCTTTGAAGTTCCATCCACCATTCTCCTCCCCTCTTATTTTAAAATTATACATTTAGGCCTAAATTCTTCTTTGTGCTACCACCGGTTTATGGTGCATGGCCAGAGCGAAGGAAGAAAGTATAGTTGCACAATATAAATAAAGATCACCTAGTAGTGTGGAACCAGAACATCTCCTATTCCATTACATTTCTCTGCTGTTGGCTTAGGTGGTATGGCTAGGGTTTAAGAGAGACAGACAGGGAGAATTTATTACTCTGTGCTATTTTTTTAATCCCCAGTTCTCACATGTTTTGTCATGGTCCCTTCAAATTGTATTGTCCCAAAGAAATAATGCTGTCTACTTTGGGATGTGGACTGAGATGTGGCTTCTGATTTAAGTCAGTCCTCTTGAATTGTTGATGCCTTTCAAGATTAAGGCAGAGGCTCTGAACAATGGAAACAGGGGTAAGAGGAGCAGTTCCAAGTGAGAAGTATTTAACTCTTTTCTTCTCACACGGCAGTTGAGATTTTGTATGCAGGACTTTTAAATAAAAAGGAAACTTTAATTGAGCAGCGTAACATTTAACATTCTATGCGATCTAGAGATATATGTTGGTGAAGGAGGAGTCCTGAACTTGCCAACCCATCAAATTTTATTATTTATGGAAAGGCTGCTCTTTATATTTGTCATGTTTTTAAAAAGCAGCTAAGGCTGCACTAAAGTACTGTACTATCCATACCACTGCTTCAGGCAAAAACCTCAGTTATTTTTAGTTTATTATCTTCAGGTATGTTTTGACTATGCACATATGTTTAAAGATCAGTTTAAAAATGCATAGGTATGTTGAAAGAAGTATAGCAATTTCTGTTCAGTTTTATCTTAGGAATTTCTATTGCAGGCTGAGTTATCATAAACAAGCCTTCTGAATTTCTTGGAAATGTTCTGTGGAATGGAACAACACATCTCAACAGAAAAGGTGGTGGTAAATAGCAATGCATCACACCTTTGGTATTTGACGCTCTTGGCAAAGACCACAAAACCAGGAAAAAAAACCCTGCAAGTAGTTTCTGTACTTAGTCACCAAGTCAGACAATGTATGTATAGCACATACCTCTTGCTTCCATTTATGGAATTTACAAATGACTGATAGAGGCAAAAGCATACACCTTATTTTAGTTTAAGATATCGGAGAGATAGCTAAAACTTAAGCATTGAGCTTATTGCACCTTGAGTTGAAAATGAACCCTGGCTCTTAACATCCTCAAAAATGACTTGCTAATGAAGAATGAGATTATAATTTGTCAGAACAAATATACAGATTAAAATGGTTTTGCTGAATGTGAAATTAATTAATTCTTCAATGATATACAAAAAACTAGAACTCCTGCTCCAAAATCATACTTTTTATTAGACCAACTGGGAAATTGCAAGAAAATTGTCCTTTTCTGCAAGCTTTCAGGTTCAAAGTCCCTTTGTCAGGCTCTGGGAAAAGTACAGATCAGGGGTCAGCAACCCCCAGCACATGTTTTGAGCACGGCATGCAAGGCCATTTTGCTCGGCATGCCACCGCCAACCTGGGCTGTAGGCAGCTGCTGCCAGCCACAAAGCCCAGGCTGCTCCCAGCAGGCGGCTGTGTGGCTGCAAGCTCTCCTGCAAGCAGGCTGGGCTCCATGGTTGGCAGTAGCTACTCAGATCCTGGGCTGGTTGCAGCCAGGAGGCTGCAAACATCTGCTCCGGGCTCTGGCATTAGCTCCATACCAGTGGGTGAACGTGCGCCTCGGAGCGGACGGTGGGAGGGTGGGGAACCTGAGGCAGCGCAACCCCAGCCTCTCCCCCGCTGCTGGCACAGAGCTCATGACTGGGCTCTGGAGCCTGGCACAGCTGTTTGTAGTCAGCCTGGGTTCTGGGCAGCTGCAGCAGGCAGCAAGCAGACTGCAAACAGCTCTGCCGGGCTTCACAGCCCCAGCATCAGCTCCATGCCGGCAGCGACTTCACGTGGACCTCAGAGCGGATAGCGGGAGGGCTGTGCTGCCTCAGGCCCTATCACAACCCTCTGCTCTGAGGTGCACATGCACCCACTGGTAGGGAGCTGATGCCGGAGCCCAGAGCAGATGTTTGCAGCCTCCTAGCTGCAACCGGCCGAGGCTCTGGGTAGCTGCTGCCAACTACAGAGCCTGGTCTACTTGCAGCAGGGCTTGCAGCCACCTAGCTGCCTGCTTGAAGCAGCCCATGGCTGGCAGCAGCTGAGCCCGCCTGACTCCCACCTACTCCGAGCCCAGCATCTGGTTCTGTGTGTTTGTCTGCCTGTCTGGTTCTGTGTGTCTGTGTGCGCACACATGTGTCTGGTTGCGGATGTTCATGTGCATGTGTCTGTTCTGAGTGTGTTCTGGTTCTCTGTGTTTGTGCACGTGGTTCTCTGTGTGCGTGTGCCTGGTTCTCTCTCTGCTCTCCTTTTTCTTTCTCTTTCTCTCTCTCTCCTCTTCCTTTTCTTTGTCTCTTTTTTTTTCTCTCTCTCATTGCAACATGCTCAACAAAAAGGGAATACAGAACGACAAAGGCAACATTTATGATTATTAAATATACTAATATGCAGTGCATCCTGCCATGTACCCCCCAACCCTCATTTTGTTTTTCTGGCATGCTGGCACTCCAGCACCTTCCAAGGTAGACGTTGTCGTTTTTTTGGCACTCTGGCCAAAAAACGTTGCCTACCCCGGTATAGATGGTACAAGATGGTAAAAAGTCCCCATAGGTAGGAAATAAACTTCGTTCTTGCAGAGAGGGAGCTGAAGATGGAAGGCTGTCCCTCTGGGTCCATGAGAGTGTCTTTGTGAGCTGTGCTGGGTAGCTCTTTGATGTGTAGATCAGGTAGAATTCCTTCCCTGGAGGTGTCAGATCTGGGCAGGCAGGGAGGTAAAAAATCTTTTTTGTTCTGCAATGAAGTTTAAAATCCAAAATCGGCTAGTATTCGGCATCTTCCATGTGCCAGGGGTGTCTTGGTAGCCATGTTGGTCTGAGACAAGAAGGCATACAAAAAACTAGAACTCTTGGTTCCAAAATGATAGCTTTGATTAGACCAACCAGGAAATCACAAGAAAATTGTCCTTTTCTGCAAGCTTTCAGCATCAAAGTCCCTTCATCAGGCACTGGGAAAAGTATAAATGGTACATTAATTCTTCAGCGTCATTTCTGCCCCATTCTATTCCCATTTTTTCTTTACTCTTCTGATTGATTTTGTATACACTAGTTAAAAAATGTCATCCATAAATGCCTCTTATGCAACAAGGATGTAGGTTGTGTAGATGCAGTAGAGAACCCCCCCAAATGGCACACTGCTGGTTATGACATATCACCCCTCCCTTGAACCTGTACAAAAAATCCTCATACAACTGCAACCCATACTAGAAAGAGGCCCTACTCTTAAAAAGATCTTCCCAGAGCCACCCATCCTAGCCTTCAAACAAGCACTGAACCTTGCCAACCTCATCACCAGAAGCAAACTTCCTCAAGCCCAGGACACACCAAAAGGATCCAGACTGTGCCATGATAAGAAATGCAAAACCTGCCAACACATCTCCACAACCCCCACAATTGCTACACCCCACAAGAGAGCCATCAGCATCCCTGTATCTTACAGCTGCACCTCCAGAAATGTAATATACCTCATCCAATGCACCAAATGCCCTGATGGAAAATATGTAGGAGAGACCAAACAACAACTGCGCACCAGAATGAACGCACACCGGAAATCTATCAAAGACAGAAATACCCA
>NW_005843145.1:232258-246906 GCF_000455745.1 Alligator sinensis | reverse complement strand
GCTGGTTATGACATATCACCCCTCCCTTGAACCTGTACAAAAAATCCTCATACAACTGCAACCCATACTAGAAAGAGGCCCTACTCTTAAAAAGATCTTCCCAGAGCCACCCATCCTAGCCTTCAGACAAGCACCAAACCTCACCAACCTCATCACCAGAAGCAAACTTCCTCAAGCCCAGGACACACCAAAAGGATCCAGACTGTGCCATGATAAGAAATGCAAAACCTGCCAACACATCTCCACAACCCCCACAATTGCTACACCCCACAAGAGAGCCATCAGCATCCCTGTATCTTACAGCTGCACCTCCAGAAATGTAATATACCTCATCCAATGCACCAAATGCCCTGATGGAAAATATGTAGGAGAGACCAAACAACAACTGCGCACCAGAATGAACGCACACCGGAAGTCTATCAAAGACAGAAATACCCAATTACCGATGGGAGCACATTTCTCACAGGAGGGCCACGCTCTCTCCAATCTCTCAGTCCTGATCCTCAAGGGAAACTTACAAAACACTTCCCAGAGACGAGCCTATGAGCTCCATTTCATCAACCTCCTGGATACTAGAGATCATGGACTAAATATAGACATTGGATTTTTGACACATTATAATCAGCCTGGCAACTGACTCCCCAGCCCAGCCCAGCCCCTGGCTTCTTTACTTTTCATTCCATCCAGGAAGAGCACACACCAACTGCTGAAACTTCCTTAGCCTGATGAAGGGTTTTTGAATCTGAAAGCTTGCTTAATAACTATTATCCAACTATTTGGGTTGGTCTAATAAAAGATATCAAATTCACCCAAGGAACCTTGTCTGTTTTATGCAACAATACATTGTAGTGCCAAAAAAACTAGAGTCCTATTGAGGTCTAAAGGTGCTAGAGCAATAGTAATAGCATTATGAATTTTTAAATGATTAACAATGTTGACCATTTTTGTAGGACTAGTATTATTGATTCAGTAGGAGGGACTATCTAAGTCTCTTAAACTAATTTCCAGCTTGCTGTTAAGGTGTACTGACTGTTCAGTTGCTGTTTTTTGGATAAACTGGGTGTGTCTACATGTCTGCTTTAATGTGCATTACCCTATTTTAATGCACATTAAAGCATCACTAAAAAACTGTGCTCTTTAGTTAATGTTCATTAAGACAGGCTAATGCACATTTTCCTAGTTTCTCACAATGGAAGTACTAGATTTATTGCACATTAACTGAAGTATGTTAATGAATATGTAGATGCACCCACTGAGGGCCTAGTTATTGTAATCTGATTTAATCTCATCTCTGACCTTTATAATGTGTCTGTCATCAGGATAGCTGAGCACATATTCGGCTACCTGACCATCTGATAACTTCCAAAATAGGTTATTATTCTTGTGGACAGTATCTTTTATTGGATCAACTGCATGCTTTGGATAAACAGAGAAACTTTCAGGTATTACAGTACCTTTCCTCAGGTCTCTGGAAGAGAAGCAGAGCTAAATAGCAGATGAAACAAAAACTTATGTAAAACACCATATATAAATAAAAACAGGATATAAGAGAAATAATTAGATAGCTGACAAACAAGACAGATGCCTTAAAACCTGATAAGGGAAGAACAAGATCTTTCAGGAGAGTTGTTATTACCTGTGAAGTACAGTGATTAGTGAGTAGCAGGTAGATTATAATGGACCATGAAGTCATTGTCTATGTTAAGCCCCTGGTATTTAGTGTCCATTCAGCTAATGATATTTTGTGCTCAGGCTCCTCCAGAAGTAAGCTTATAATATTTTTTATAATATTTTTATATATATATATATATAATATGAAACATACTTTGAAGTTCTTATACCAACTGTCCATTATCTGGAATTTTTTTAAAGTTTTCAGTAGTCATTACAATATAAGAGTCTCAACCTTAGCAGATGGTCAAGCCCTATTTTGAATTTAAGTGGTTATGCTTTTTAGTCATTAAGCAGAAGTGCAAACAACTGCTAAACAAACAGAGTTCAAATGGTACAAACCATTTTGAGGATTGATTGATTCTCAATGCTGACATTTTGTAAGTGATTCATGAAAACAGAAATCAGAAGTAGTTGTAATAAGAATTTAAGTGATGCTGTTGGGACACAGATGTGACAAATAAGAACCAATTTAGAGAAACACAGAGCACAGGGAGGTGATGTGCATATTCTTACAGTTAATTCTATGTAATGCTTTTCTAATAATACACAGACACTATCTTATATAACTCACTTTTGGATAATATTAAGTCTACAAATACCCTTACTAAACTGGAGCAAACATGTTGGATCACTCTGTATTATTGGAGTCAACTAGTTAATCAGGTGTAACATGAAACCTTGACACGGTTTACTACCTGCTGGTAGCTTGTACTGTAACTGTATTGTCTTTCTGCAGGTACTGTACAACAGATTTAAGCTGTCCTTGGATAGTGTCCCACCATAAACAAGTTGTCTGACTTAACTGGGCTATTGTGTAAATATATGTTAATAAAAATAGAATCTGCCATTGTAAAGCAGGGGTGCTCAGGCCACAGCCTGCAGGCCAGATCCAGACCATGGAGCTGTATTATCTGGCCCACAGGGCTTCCCAAAGGTCCAGAAATTTGGTGGCTCAGGAGCAGTGACAGTGTTAATTGCTGCTCCCTTGCCGTCAAATTTCTGGATCCATGGGGAGCCCTGCAGGCCAGTTAACATGCATGCTAGATTGCACTAGTGTGTGACCAGATCTAGTAAGCAGGAGGCACAAAGCCAGACTGGGTCAGCATGTGTCTAGATTGGGGTGGTAGGGTAGTGCAAGACCAGGTCAGTGTGCAGGTAGTGCAAGGCTGGATCAGAGTGGCACAGTCAGATTGGGACAGAGGCCAGAATAAAGCCAGATTAGGGGAGGAGGCAGCACAAGGCTGCATCAGAGTGGTGTGTCGCCACATCTGCGTGGCAGATCATACAAGGCTGGACTGGGACAGGATATGGCCACATCAGGGAGCTGGGTGGCATGAGGCTGGATCAGGCTGGTGTATGGCCAGATCAGAGACCACTCTGAGGGGCATTGAGGGGCCAGACTGGGGTGTTGTAGGGCCAAATCAGGGTAGCGATCACAAAGTTGGATTGGGACAGTTAACAGTGCATGGCTGGATAAGTCAGTTGACTGAGCCAGTGGACTGACCCTGCGCCAGGTCGGGCCCACAGACTGACCTCATTATTATGATAACGTCATTGTCTTCCATAGTAATTTTGGAGCACCTGTCTCCATATTGGTAGGTCATTGGGTAATTTCAGTTCATTTGATTGGATCCATATGGGCCACATTCAGTCCTCAGTCACATTATGCAAAATAAAGAAAGAAAATAATTTGGCCCTTTGAAAATAAACTCTCAGCACATTCCATGCCTGTACCTATTAACAATAATCCCACCTTCTAATATCCTTGAGTTGATAGTTTCATCCTATATCTCTTGAAATCACAGGTGGCATCATCTGGAGGTAGGAAATGCTTCAAGGAATTCTGTATAAAAAATGAGTCATCAGCAGTTTCATAGTTTCATAGTTTTAGGGTCGGAAGGGACCTAATAGATCTTCTAGCCCGCCCCCCCGCCAGGGCGGGAGAACAACAAAAGAACCCTAAACAAAAAACGGGACTCAAATGAGTCCAGCCAGGTAGGTATCCAGCCTCTTCTTAAAGATCCCCAGGGTAGGGGCCAGCACCACCTCCCTTGGAAGTTGGTTCCAGCTCCTAGCCGCCCTAACTGTGAAGTAGTTTTTTCGGATGTCCAATCTGTACCTCCTCTCCATCAACTTGTGCCCATTACTCCTTGTTATGCCAGCGGGGGCTAGGGGAAACAGCGTCTCCCCCAAACCCTTCTGGTTCCCCCTAGTGAGTTTATAGACGGTCACCAGGTCCCCCCTCAGCCTTCTCTTGTGGAGGCTGAATAGGTTCAGGTCCCGCAGTCTCTCACTGTAGGGTCTGCCCTGTTGTCCCCGGATCATGCGGGTGGCCCTCCTCTGGACCCTCTCCATGTTGTCCACATCCCTCCTGAAATGGGGCGCACAGAACTGGACACAATACTCCAGCTGCGGCCTGACCAGCGTCGCATAGAGGGGGAGGATCACCTCCCTGGCTCTACTCGAGATGCACCTGTGGATGCACGACAAGGTCCGGTTAGCCCTGCCAACCATGACCTCGCATTGTCGGCCCATGTTCATCTTGGAGTCAATAATGACACCAAGATCCCTTTCCGCCTCCGTGCTCTCAAGTAGGGAGTTCCCCATCGTATAAGTGTGCTGCTGGTTCCTACTACCCAAGTGCAGCACCCTGCACTTGTCCGTATTGAAACACATCCTGTTCCTGTTTGCCCACCCCTGTAACCTATCCAGATCCTTCTGCAATCTCTCTCTCCCTGCTAGCGTGCTCACCTCCCCCCAAATTTTGGTGTCATCAGCGAATTTAAACAGGTTGCTTTCCACCCCAACATCAAGATCGCTGATGAAGAAATTGAACAGCGCAGGCCCCAGGACCGAGCCCTGGGGGACTCCACTACCCACCTCCCCCCAAGTCGAGTATGATCCATCCACCACCACCCTCTGAGTGCGACCCTTCAGCCAATCTGCAATCCATCTGACTGTGTAGGCATCTATGCCACAGTCGCCTAGTTTATTAATTAGGATGGGGTGAGAGACGGTGTCAAAGGCCTTGCTGAAGTCCAGAAAGACTACATCCACCGCGACACCTGCGTCCATGGCCTTTGTGACCTGATCATAAAAGGCAATCAGGTTGGTCTGACATGATCTCCCCCTAATAAATCCATGCTGATTGCCCCTGAGCATCATTTCTGATGCCGGCCCATCACAAATGTGCTCCTTGATGATCTTCTCAAAGAGTTTCCCCAGGATTGAGGTAAGACTGACGGGCCTATAGTTGCCCGGGTCCTCCCTTTTCCCTTTCTTGAAGATGGGGACCACATTAGCTACCTTCCAATCGTCTGGCACCTGGCCCAAGCACCACGATCGCTCGTAGAGCTGTGCCAGGGGCCCTGCAATAACCCCAGCTAGCTCCCTCAGCACCCTGGGGTGGAGAGCATCCGGACCCGCTGACTTGAACATGTCCAGCCCCTCCAGAAGCTCTCTAACCCGGTCTTCCCCAACCTGAGGTCTGAAGGCGATCCCCTTGCGTCCGGCTTCTATCACAGCAGGGAAGTCCCGGTCCCTGCACAAGAAAACGGAGGTGAAGAATTGGTTAAAGAGGTCCGCTTTATCCTCTGACGCAACCACCAGATTGCCCAGCATATCCTGCAGGGGCCCCACATTACCCGGCGCCTTCTTCATCCTCCCAATGTATTTGAAAAAGGACTTTTTGTTATCCTTAATCCTGGACGCTAATCCGAGCTCTATATCCGCCTTGGCCTTCCTAACAGCCCGCCTGCAGGCCCGAGCAGAGGAGGTATACTCCTCTTTGGAGATTACACCCCCCTTCCACCGGGCGTACGCCGCCTTTTTGGGAAGCAGGCATTCCCGGACACCCTTGGTGAGCCAGGGGGGCTTTTGGACACTCCTCCCCATTGCAGTGATCATTGCAGTGATCTGTGTTTTTCATTTGCTGCGGAAAAACACTGATTTTCTCCTTTAAAGGAGAAAATAGAGGATTGTCTCCTTTAAAGGAGAAAAATGCAGGAAATCATGGGTTTCCCGTTGCAGGCTGGCAGAGTTCTAGCCTTCAAGGGGCTGCTTGTGGCTGGGGCTAGCAGGACACAGGCAGTGCCACATGTATGTGCACTCACACTCATGCACATGGCAGCCAGGCAGGGTGGTGGACAACAGCTCCTGCAACTCCTACCAGGTAAGTCTATGGAGGTACACAGGTAATGTATGAGGAGGTGGGAGGGGCACACGCAACATGGTGGGGCAATAGGGGAAGCACATGCCTTGCTAGATTTCTGCACCCGCAGCGGCGTACAGGGCTGCATCCAGACCAGACCAGCTCAGCTCTAGGCAGAAAATGCCTCTGTGGCCCAGCACACAGGACCCCATGCTGGAGGGAGTGCCGTGCCAATATGACTGCCAAGGTGAGGCAACCCCTGCCCACCCACCAGGGATACAATTCCATGCTGCCGCAGCTGCTGTCACCACCACTGTGCTTCACTTCAGCAGCCATGTGGCATGGCATTCTCTTCTGCGCCAGGTTCTGCCCACTGGGCTGTGGAGGCAGCTCTAGCCTGGAGCTGGTCCGACCTGGTGGCTGCCCTGCACCCGACTGTAGGTGCAGAAATCTTGGGGGGCACATGCCCACCTGTTCCCCCAACATGTCACCTGTGCCCACACCCTGCCTTCCTCACACACTTACCTCCTTCCTCACACACTGGGAGGCTGGGGCCTGAAGGCAGGGGGCAGCAGGTTGGGAGAGAAGGGCACTAGCGGGGCTAGGGAGCTGTGGGTTGGGAATGAGGGGCACCAGCAGGGCCAGAGGGCTGTGGGTCGGGAATGAAGACCACCGGGACAGCCAGGGGGCTGTGGGTCAGGAGTGAGGGGCATCAGCATGGGCAGGAATAGGGCACCATCATATCAGGGCTGCTCAGCACCACAAAGCAGCTAGGGGGACAGCTATAGTTGGACCCACGTCCTGGTGAGTGAAGGGGGCTGGGGGAGCTCTGATTTTCCATGATAAAAATACCAAGATCAAATGCCAAAGTTTATAGGTATTTAGACTTTATTTTATTATAATTGAGGTGCTGGTAGGCTTTCAAAATGCTTTAAACATGTAAATATAACAATAAAACATTGTGTTCAACTGATACTCATATATATAGTGGCATTTCATTTTACTTGTGGAAGAATGCATATTTTGGGTTTTTAAATCAAAGAATTTGGAATTTTTTATCAGAGAATTTGGGATTTTTAAACAGAAAACCAGGATCCCTGGTCATCAGATATTACCAAAAGAGACCTCTAATAGCTGATATGACTTAGTATAGCATTCAAAAAATGGCATTCTTATAATTTCATGCAAAATTAGGTACCATCTTTTTAAATGGGGTCTGCTTTTCACTCTGGCAGGTTATGGTTATGGGCAGATGGAAAATTTGGACATGCAGAAATATCTGGGAAAGACAAGACAAGAGGCCAAAGTCACCTTGCACAATTGCTATACATCAGGTGGATATTCAACTACATGTTCTGGCCAGATGCATAACAAGGAAGCTCTGTGCTCTGGGCCAGGCCAGTGCTAGCTCTCAGCTGCGGGTGGCATAGCCAGCCAGTACCAGCAGTGGCCAAAGGAATAGCTGGGCAGCTTCACACCTGGGGCAGCAGTACATGCCCAAAGGTGGCAATTACGGCTGCTGCCGTGATCACCTCCAACCCCCCACCCTTCCAGTTACACTACTGGTCCTGGCTTCAAAAGTATCTAATCTAACTGTTAATGTCCCTTAAAATCATCAGTGATGCCTAGTGCACAACCAAATTCACATGGTATTGCCACACTTTAAACACTGAGGAAAGAATCTCTGAAATTTGAGAAAGGACATGGATCAACTCTCCAAATTGATGTCTACAGCATATTGGTACATTTAAAACTGAAATGAAAACAAAAATCCTGGGCTTGTGATAGTTTACATTACGTGAAGAGGACCTGAAAAGTTTCATAGTTTCATAGTTTCAGGGTCGGAAGGGACCTAATAGATCTTCTAGCCCAACCCCCCGCCAGGGCGGGAGAACAACCCAAAAAAAAAAACAAAACAAAAACAAACACTCACCCTAAAAACAAAAACGGGACTCAAATGAGTCCAGCCAGGTAAGTATCCAGCCTCTTCTTAAAGACCCCCAGGGTAGGGGCCAGCACCACCTCCCTTGGAAGTTGGTTCCAGCTCCTAGCCGCCCTAACTGTGAAGTAGTTTTTCCGGATGTCCAATCTGTACCTCCTCTCCATCAACTTGTGCCCATTACTCCTTGTTATGCCAGCGGGGGCTAGGGGAAACAGCGTCTCCCCCAAACCCTTCTGGTTCCCCCTAGTGAGTTTATAGACGGTCACCAGGTCCCCCCTCAGCCTTCTCTTGTGGAGGCTGAATAGGTTCAGGTCCCTCAGTCTCTCACTGTAGGGTCTGCCCTGTTGTCCCCGGATCATGCGGGTGGCCCTCCTCTGGACCCTCTCCATGTTGTCCACATCCCTCCTGAAATGGGGCGCACAGAACTGGACACAATACTCCAGCTGCGGCCTGACCAGCGTCGCATAGAGGGGGAGGATCACCTCCCTGGCTCTACTCGAGATGCACCTGTGGATGCACGACAAGGTCCGGTTAGCCCTGCCAACCATGACCTCGCATTGTCGGCCCATGTTCATCTTGGAGTCAATAATGACACCAAGATCCCTTTCCGCCTCCGTGCTCTCAAGTAGGGAGTTCCCCATCGTATAAGTGTGCTGCTGGTTCCTACTACCCAAGTGCAGCACCCTGCACTTGTCCGTATTGAAACGCATCCTGTTCCTGTCTGCCCACCCCTGTAACCTATCCAGATCCTTCTGCAATCTCTCTCTCCCTGCTAGCGTGCTCACCTCCCCCCAAATTTTGGTGTCATCAGCGAATTTAAACAGGTTGCTCTCCACCCCAACATCAAGATCGCTGATGAAGACATTGAACAGCGCAGGGCCCAGGACCGAGCCCTGAGGGACTCCACTACCCACCTCCCCCCAAGTCGAGTATGATCCATCCACCACCACCCTCTGAGTGCGACCCTTCAGCCAATCTGCAATCCATCTGACTGTGTAGGCATCTATGCCACAGTCGCCCAGTTTATTAATTAGGATGGGGTGAGAGACGGTGTCAAAGGCCTTGCTGAAGTCCAGAAAGACTACATCCACCGCGACACCTGCATCCATGGCCTTTGTGACCTGATCATAAAAGGCAATCAGGTTGGTCTGACATGATCTCCCCCTAATAAATCCATGCTGATTGCCCCTGAGCATCATCTCGGATGCCGGCCCATCACAAATGTGCTCCTTGATGATCTTCTCAAAGAGCTTCCCCAGGATTGAGGTAAGACTGACGGGCCTATAATTGCCCGGGTCCTCCCTTTTCCCTTTTTTGAAGATGGGGACCACATTAGCTACCTTCCAATCGTCTGGCACCTGGCCCAAGCACCACGATCGCTCGTAGAGCCGTGCCAGGGGCCCTGCAATAACCCCAGCCAGCTCCCTCAGCACCCTGGGGTGGAGAGCATCCGGACCCGCTGACTTGAACGCGTCCAGCCCCTCCAGAAGCTCTCTAACCCGGTCCTCCCCAACCTGAGGTCTGAAGGCGATCCCCTCGCGTCCGGCTTCTATCACAGCAGGGAAGTCTCGGTCCCTGCACAAGAAAACGGAGGTGAAGAATTGGTTAAAGAGATCCGCTTTATCCTCTGACGCAACCACCAGATTGCCCCGCATATCCTGCAGGGATAGGGAAGTTGTTTTTCCCGGTTGGTTTTTAAATAGTAGAATGCTGTTGTTATCTGTCACTACTAAAATAAACTCTAGTGGACAGAACTGCAGGAACTGTGGCAGTTCAGTTGTTTAAAAGTAAAGTGTGGAATATTCTGTTTTGGAGCTTATCAACTGGAATAGTTGCAGTTTGTCAGTTTATCAGTTGGAGTACTGCATCCAGTTTTGGGTGCCACACTTCAAGAGGGATGTGGATAACCTGGAGAGGGTCCAGAGAAGGGCCACTTGTATGGTTAAGGGCTTGCAGACCAAGTCCTACGAGGAGAGACTAGGGGACCTGGACCTCTTCAGCCTCTGCAAGAGAAGGTTGAGAGGTGATCTTGTGGCTGCCTATAAATTCATCATGGGGGCGCAGAAGGGAATTGGGGAGGCTCTGCTCACCAAGGTGCCCTGGGGGTTACAAGAAATAATGGCCATAAGCTAGCAGAGAGCAGATTTAGACTGGACATTAGGAAGAACTTCTTCACAGTTAGAGTGACCAAAATCTGGCACGGGCTGTCAAGGGAGGTGGTGCTCTCCTCTACCCTGGGGGTCTTCAAGAGCAGGTTAAAGAGGCATCTGGCTGGGGTCTCCTGACCCCAGCACGCTTTCCTGCCTATGCAGGGGGTCGGACTCGATGATCTATTGAGGTCCCTTTGGACCCTAACATCTATGAATCTATGAACTGAAAGAGCTGGAGTTTGCTGGAACCTGAGTGATGCTGGAGATCTCTTCTAGACAAGCAAGATGACAACTTGCTTGTTTCACTGTTGCCTTTTTTCTTCTTCTGATCCACTTAAAGTTTTTGCAATTAAATTTAAATATATGATTGGATTTTGCATTTTGGTAACAGCAACAGGATACAGGGAGCAAAAGCTGGACAACCGAGTATGTGTCCTAATTGCCAGCAATAGGCGTGCTTATTAGTGAGATAGTTAATTTAAGGAAAAATGGGTTGTAAAATCCAAATGGAAACAAGACAAAGGTTGATTTCTTTTTTTTTTTAAGTCACAGAATGTGTGGTTTGGATCATAGGTCGGTTAATGTACAGGCTGCATGGGCCCAGGGACAGTGTTGCCAGGTATACAATAATTACTCTTCAATTTTATCCCAGATCTCATTCACTCACAGGACAGCATGATAAGCAATACAAAGCAAACAAAAAGAAGACTCATGCACATATCCATTTTGCATATATTGGGAATATGTAAAGAATTATGCAAATAAATCCTCTCCTCACTTATTTCACATTGCTCAGCATAATTTGCCAGTGAGTGAGTGAGAACTGTCACATACCTCTTCAACAACAGCACTAAGAAGGGAGGAGGCTTTTTGGTTTGTTTTTTTTTCCTCCCTGGTGGAGCCCTGTGCCTGTCTTGGTGGAAGAAACCCCAGGGGGCTCTCCAATTCTCTTCTTGTCTGGAGCCCCAAGACATTTTAATCTGCTTTTGGTTGAGATAAATACTAGGTTTGTGGGAGGAACAGTGTTAATCTCAAAGATACAGTGAGGTAAGCCCTTGCCTCTTTCCACTAGGATTTTGTAACAATATAGCTGATTCACTTGTCTTGGTGTTAAACACATTAGCAAAGAAACTAATGTCTGGGAGAGACTGAGTTCTTACTCAAACTCTAAAACGTTTTAGGTGAAAACCTTGCCCTACTAAAGTCAATAGTAAAATTTCTGATTTTAGTGTATTTATTACTGTTACTAACGGCTATTTTGGAGAAATAATTTCATTACTGAGATTACAACATTTCCATACCTTCACTGATCAATACTAAAAATGTTGGTATTATTAACACTGTCCTTTAATTGCTCAGATCATCTTTAATTAGTAAGGCATTAAAACCATCTACCATCCATTCACAGGAGAATTGTCAACAGTACTCATATCAGTGGGTGTTAACTAGTGCTAACAATGGCAGTAAACTTTAAGAACATCTCTTTGGCTACCCAGGGCAAGTGAAGCTTTTTAAACAGTATTGCTCCTTTGCTACAACCTTTGTTATTTAAACATAAGTTTCTGGTGCTTGGCCAACCCATCTGTGACAGAAAGTAGAGTGCTATCTACGATGGCCTTCACTTTGCCATGAACTAAGAATATCTGTGTGGATAAAGGCAAACTATTGTTTTAGGATTATTATACACTCAATTAGATTTATTCCAGAGGGTGATTTCTCAACTCCTGACATTCATGTACTGCTCTTCTTGATTTTGCTTATATCTTCTTGTACGGAAAGTATTTCTAAATTCCTCAAGTTGCCTGCTAATGTAAGTTAGCATTTCTTCTATACTTGTCTCTCAGAGTAGGAAGAACAGAACAAAAACCAAGCAATCCAAGGTGTTTAAAGGTCTGTGGAGTCCCTTTTCCAAAGCTACCTGCACTTTCCACTATAGTGACAAGCTTCCAACCAATTTTTCTTTCCTCCCGTACCTCAGTGAAAGCAGCTGTGCATGAACTGTTCTGAACTGCTGGGACTTTGCCTCACCCCTCAGGCATACCAAGCCAACAACCTTTCCACTCCCAAACACAAAGAAATCAGTTGGACAACCCCTTGCTACCTTATGCTCCCTTGCCCTCCTTGGTCAGAATTACTATTGAGTCATTATTATTTTTGGTTGCATAGGCCAAACTGAAGATGGAGTTGCCCCACAAAAAGCAGTCTGTGGAAATCTAAACAGTGTTAGAACTGTTCATGACGGTCTTCTAGAAAGAGCATCCACCTTACTTGATAGTTAATTATCGCTATACCCTATGCTTTTAATATTATTTGAACAATATAAGAAATTGCTCAACTTGATTCATTTTGAGAGGTAAAAAGATATGCACCAAAAAAGTAATTATCAATTTTTATTACATTTTATCTGATCATCCCGTTCCCCTCTCCTCCCCACCTCACCTTTTTCCTAGCTTACTGTTCCCTAGCACTCCTTGCATTTGCCTCTGGGTTTGCTAGTTCATAGGTGACTTGCACAATCATGGTTCTTCTAAGATAAGGATATGATTCCCCACCCATTCAGAAAGGTGGTGATCTGTGGCCTTCAACCTAGTTTGTTCACTTAGACTCAATAGTATCTCATAGAAAACATCTTGCCCAAACTTGTCCCACATTTTCATTTGACATAGTTCAGCTGTATCATTAACTGCCTCCCTTGAGCCAATGAGACTAAAGAGGCAGTCAAGGCAGAAGCTGGAAAAATTATCACAGAACTGAGCATTAAGTAATGCTGCGTACATTTTGTATCCAATGCAAGCAATGACAATTAATGAAACTGTTTGATGGATTTCTGTGTTCATGAATCATAGGTAAATCATGAATTCCTAGAGATATCCTTAAGTGCCAGGCTTTCAGTCAGTAGTTGAAGTATATTCTACTCCCTGTAGGACTTTTGTGTGTATGAAAAAATACTTTGATCAATGGCCAATCTGCAATAAATATATAAATAAAAATTGCAAATAATTTGTATTGTTATTTTCCCATTACCATCTAATAATAGAGAAAACACGTAAGAACTGATTTTTAAAATCCATTTGATATGATAGAATTGCCATATTCCCAAAGTCTAAATTTGGGTAATAAGGCCAATTTTTTGTTCCATTGTATTTTACATGCTCACATAAAAAATGGCTTCCACTCCAGAGCATACTTTTACAACAGGTATGGCAGGCATACAAATCCTTTGTCATTCATTAAGAGGGTTATTTGTGTGTGTGTGTGTGTGTGTGTGTGTATATAATATAATATAATATAATATAATATATTCTATGATTTACCTATTATATATATAAATATAATTTATTAGAAGAAGTAAATATAACCATAAAATACAGGATGTATTTTAGGACATGAGAAGACAAGTTAGATATATTCAGGGTTTGTAGGAGATGTGTTAGCCTTTGGAATAGTCTGCCCAGGGAGCTAGTGGAAAACATGTTCCTTAACACATTAAAACTGGATTGGAAGAAACACTAGTAAAGTACAATCGGGCAGTTCTGCATAGTCAAGGAGCTGCACTAGAAGACTTTGTACTTCTCTTGCTAGGGGTGTGGACACCTGATGCAATTACTCTAAAATTATTTATCTTGGATTTTACTCAGAATAAGGAGCAGACACCCAACTGTAGCTGTCCACAGTAAATGCTGTTACAGTGCCTGGCTACTATTGGTGAAAGAGCCAAATTGTATTGAACAAATGACTGACTACCTTTGGATGGAACTGGAGAGAGGAGAAGACAAATGAGCAGTATAACAGTGTGACTTAAACTACTTAACTCCTCACTTTTCCAGGGTAACTTTACCTGGAATGTAGTGACTTATACTGGTGTAGGTCTGCATGGAAAATGACATGGAAATTGCAAAAGATCTTGTAAAAATCTCTAAGAATACTCAATAAGTGCTCCTTATTCTTTGGATCTAGAGTTAGTCCTTACCAATATGTCTTTTAGATAAGAGGCTGTGCAAACTAGTACTTTGTAGCACTGTCCCTGACTGACTGATTAGATGATAAGGGACCTTAGTCATGGGGTGCTGTTCACAGAGCAAGGCTCGGTGTACTTAAAGAAGTAATGAACACAGGGATGTGATCAGGATGGTCTATGAAACAAGCTTTTACATTTATTTATTTATATTCTTACTTGTGAGTTTAGCTATGAAACTTTTGATAAAATAGGAAGTGGCTACATGTCCTTGCATCTGTCCTGCCTGCAAAGGGCAGCAAACAGATCCTTACATAGAAATTACAGTTTGCAAGTGCACTGGATTTTTTTTTAGAGGTACACAGTGCTTGCAGTTTTCCCTGGCTCTGTTCAAAATTGTGGATGCTCAACACCCCCACATAAATAGGACATGAATCTTACTGGAGCTGTTTCCTATTGTTCCCAATAGGGGTGCACCGATAGAGGTTTTGAGGGTCAATACTGATAGCCAATTTTTAAGGAGGCATATCAGTCAATACCGACCTGATTTCTGATACAGCTGCATGCAGCTGATCAGTCTTTATGGTAAAAGGGGAAATGGGGGGAAGGGGCAAGGGGGTGCAGATTAATGCCCCCCGCGGTGAGGGAGGAGTTGGGCTGGGGCTGGAGTAGGTGGTGCCCAGCCGAGGCAGGGAGGGCATGAGATGGAGCTGCCACTGACCCTGGAGGCAGTGGCTCCCACTGCTGCATGCCACTGGGCCAGGAGCAGCCTATTCA
>NW_005843145.1:228776-232237 GCF_000455745.1 Alligator sinensis | reverse complement strand
GCCGGCTGGCCCCCGCCTCTCCTCCTGCCACTCATCTGGGAGGGCATGGGGAGGGTGTGTGCCCCTGGATCTGTGTGGGGTGTGGAGGGCTGGGAAGGCTGCAGCTGGGGGCTGGGGGCTGTGCTCCCAGTGCCACCGGCAACTGCTCCAAGCACAGCAAGGGTGTAGGCCCTGGGCCCAGCCTGCAGCTGCAGCCCTCCTGCCCTGCCCCACCCCACCCCACCCCACCCCACCCCATGCAGGTCCAGGGGCACATGCCCCCCTCACGCCCTCCTGGAAGAGTAGTGGGAACACCGGTGGGAGCCACTGGATGAGCAGATGAGCCACTGGATAAGCTGCTCCCAGACCAGCGGAGGGAGCTGCTGCCCCCTTCCCCGTGCCCCCAGATGAGCCACAGCTCCATCCTGTGCCTGCCTCACCCCAGCTGGGCATCATCTACGCCAGCCCCAGCCCCACTCCTCCCTACCATGGGGGACATTGATCTGCGCCCCCCTAGCCCCTTCCCTCCCTCCTCCCCTTTCACCACAACAGACTTACCAGCTGCATACAGCTGTTCATGCTGCCGAGGTGCTCCTTGCTGCCTGTGTGCTGTGCTGTGGCTGCGTGCAGGCACAGGTATTTATCGGACAAATTATCAGCCACATCAGGCCAATTTCCTATATAGTCAATTTTTGTTATATCGGTGCCAATTCCATATCAGACCAATGTATCAGTGCACCTCTAATTCCCAATATATAACGTCACCCTTTTGGAGCGGGCATCAGGGAAGCAGAATGATGTAAATAAAACCAGTTTGGGGCAGCAGCCGACTTCTGGCTGAAGGCTATGATCTTGATGCATGGATTGCAAATATTCAAGGCTATAGGAATTTGCGATTTGCTATCCGATACAAGTGTGAAGCAATTGCCTCCATGAGGGGCCAACATTTAACCACAGCAACGTATGCATAACTTTTTCATTTACCTTATTTAGTTTCAAAACATAGAACATGCCATTTGTGCCTATTCTGGCTGTTGACAGCATTTTTGATTGTTAAAATATGTCTTGCATAATTTCTTAAATTAGCCTGGCAATGCCTCCCTTGAATGTTTGCTTTAATTATGCCGAAGCAAACTGTGATTTAACTGGCTTAAAATTTCCAAGCATAGATGCCAACAGTGGTATATTTGGCCACACTGTCATTCCAGGTCCTGCCAAAGTGGAGTCTCTCAGGCTGTTCACTTCTGATTTTATTGGATGTCAGACATTAAATCAAGAGACACATGATACAGTGCTAGTTCTGAGTGGCTGCTGGCTCTCATACCCAGCTATCAAAATATGCCAAAAATTGGTATACAGAAACCCTAGATAAAAAAGAATCTGCTTGCTTTAGCAATGATGGCAAAGAATGTCTGCATATGCCCTGTGCAAAAATATCTTTATTAAGCCTTTCAACTACTGTTTCCAGCTGTGTAGTGGATGCTTTCCTTTAATGTCCTATTCTCTTCTTTTATAGATGAATTGCACATGGTAATTTCTTTTTTTCAATATCAGAGATATGTAAGATGTTCCTTCTCCTGTGCAACTGGAATGTGTAATGATCTCCTCTTCTACAGGAAAAGTATATTAAAAAGAACTGTATATATGCATTACATATTCTAGCTCTGTAGGAGGGAGATATCCTACAGTTAGACCTTATCTTATATATACCTTACCCAAATAAAATAAGTTACCATAGATAGGGATCTTCCAAATTTGGGGCAGCTACCCACCAATTTTGCAGGCAGAACATGGGGCCCAGCAGCCATTTCATGGGTGGAGCATGGCAGGCCCCCTACACCTCTGAGTGGCCAAGGGGCCCTGGTGACCCTGCTTCTAGTCACTAATTATCTTTGCTTATCACATGGCCCTGCACCTTACTGCTGATTGGTGGAGAGGATTGGGGCCACATGGCAGGCAGCCCTTGCAGCCAATCAGTGGCAAGAGGTGACGGAAGCAGTCATCTTACCAGCAGCCCTTTGAGTAGTTACACCCCGCCCCCCTCCTCATTTCCCTGCCCCAGTGGGCTGCCACAGTGCCCTTAGGACTGCTGGCTCCCTCTGGGGAGCTGGCATTTTCTTTTGAGTAAGGTGTTTTGGGTTTTTTTTAGTGCAGATTTCTATTTCGGTAGGTCCCTAACCATAGATAATGATTGACTCCAGCTACACAGCTAGCAATACTCAGGACAGCTCAGGTATGTCTACGCAAGCAGCTGTCACTTCCATGAATGCTGTGTCTCAGTACCCTGACTCTAATGCTCCAATCACTGTACTAGTTAGACCTTATACTAATTAAAAAAAAATCAGCTGGCATCTGGTCACAGAGGGTGTTTCCCCTCCCCTCTCTTCTTTAGCTTATATATTTAGGAGAAGGATAATTAGACACAGCGATTTGTACCCAAACTGGATAGTTTGAAGTCAGATCTTATGAGCTTTGTCCAACCCCCTTTAGCTGGGTCATTGTATTTGAAATGGTGTTCTCTGATGGTTAAATCCAGGGAGCAAGTGATAAGTGTTGTACTGACTATGCTGGTTTATAAGCACGGGGGTTTATTTCTGTGTAAAGCAGGGGTTTCTAACCTTTTTGGGTCAGTGTACGCCCGGTAGTCAGATGCAGAGCACTGTACCCCCAGCAGCTGGATGTGGTGGGGTGGGGAGCTAAGTGGTGCATGGCCAGACATGGAATGCGGTCTGATCATTGATCCCAACAATTGTACCTCCTGGGTCCCACCTGGTAACTGTCAACTCATGGGCTCCCCCACTGGGATCAGGGAGCCTCTCCCTATTCCCAGGGTCTTGGTGGATATCTAGAAATTGTGCTTGTAGTTTGGCTGCACATGTGATTTTTAAAGGTCCTGACATTTAAACCACATTTGCAGCCCAGTGCATACAAGGCAAGGCAGTCAACTTTGCAGGGCAAGGTGAAGAAGGCTCCTGAGCGCGGGGGTTGCCAGGTTCCCAGCAGGGGCAGCCCCTTGGCTCTTCCTGCAGCGGAACCTTGCAACCTGCTCCACTAGTACCCCATTTTCAGCAATAGGGTTGGGGTTGTCCTAGTCCTGATGCCAACAGCATCAGGCATGGCAGGAGATGCTGCATGTTTAATTTATGGCACCAGACAAACAAGCTGTCAAGATGTTTCACATTGTGGAATATACTTGTGGCTGGTTTGCCACTTTATGGTTGCATATGTAGCACTGTTATTATTCATGGCATGATTAATTCATTAAATACACCACAATGTAACATGTGCCAGGGGTCAAATAGCATGATCTTCTTAAGGGACTAATACAAAACCATTTCAAATAGTATCTCTTTTGTTAGTTTGTTATGTGTGCAAAAGCTTGTGCAGCTTCTCCTTATTTGACTATGAAAATAGTTTGCATTATGGCACCTTAATTCAGATCTACTGTAGATAGGGAAACTGCATGACTAAAAAGAGCCATG
>NW_005843145.1:220488-228745 GCF_000455745.1 Alligator sinensis | reverse complement strand
CAGGAATGTCAAATATATAATCCGAGGGCTGGATCTGGCCTGTGGAGCCATTTCCTCTGGCCTGCAGGGCTCCCAGAGGTGCCAGGAATTTGGGGGCAAGAAAGCGGGGTGGGGCCTGCTGCTGAATTTGAGACTACAGAGCCCGAATGGTGACAGCCCTCAGTGGCAGGGGATGAGTGATGGCTATGTTGTCACAGTGTCCTTGTATTGCCACTGCTTGTGCAGCCACCACTTGCCCACTACTGCTCACCTTGCCACCACCCAGTCTGGAACTGGCCTGTGAGGAGCTATGTGGTCCAGATCCAGCCTAGGCCAAAGGGTGAGTTTGATATCCCTCTTATAGAGAAAGCAGAGGCAAGCTGAGAATCATGTAGTTATCACTTTTTATTTAAATATAAGTACACCTAAGGTGCATGATGTAGTATTATGCTTGGAGTGTCTGCAGATAAGTGCTTTAGGGTCATTAGAACAAGAGCAGTAGTTTTTTCTAAAGCAAAATTAATTTATTGCAGACTCAAACTTTTAGGCCAAATGCTGCCCTGTACTGTAATCACAATGGATGTACTTCCAGGCAGAATTAAGATTTCTCCTAGAAGTATTCCAATCCTAACATTATATTGGGTCACCCAAGAAGAGGGAAGTATGACATCATCAAGCCACTTATTTGTTAAACACAGACTCAGCTAAAGTCCCCTTTAGGCCATGGAAGTTTTCTCCTCTGGTGGAAAGTCAACTAGCAATAGGAGGCCAAAACCTTGATTTAGGCATAGGGGTGTAAGGGATTAAGTGGGTAGTACAGGCCAGGAAGAAGGTACTGATTCAATATGTCCTTTCAGCAGCCTCAGCTGGCAAAGCTCCTCTGGAGCCCTGGAAGAAACCCACTACCAGTTAGTTGAATTTGGTCTCCAGTGCGGTAGGATACTGTTGCTTCAGGTGGTTTAACCCATTCATGGGTATTCTGTAAGTAGGCCACACATACCTTTTTAATTTGGCTTTTCTGAGAGAAACCCAAACATAAAAGAGACACAGCTGCAGAATTATTAAAAGCTGTAGCTACACAGATGCTGTATGAGGTGGCCAAAATAATAAGAAAAGAAAAGATTTTTTTTTGGATAAAATGCTTTAATGATACATACTGAACACTTTATAACGGTGGTTCTCAACATTTTTAGACTCAAGAAACCCCTCAAAATGTTAGATCTTGGTTTTCACTTGTTTTTTGACTACAGAAATATAATAGAGTAATTCTTCTGTTGCCATACACTCAGACTGCAACAGGTCAGAATGGTTTTAACACTATGAATTCCTACTTGGATTCCTTGGGTTTATCTTGTGAATCATGTTGGCACCCTGCTAACATTGCATGGTTCCTTGGTATCGTTGAAAGGATCTGAAAGCACCCTGGTTGGAAATCACAGCCTATGGTAAGCTATCAACATCTGTTTAATTATCTGTAAAGAATAATTAGGGATTCTATTTATGTAACAATACATTGATCAGATAAATGCAAAAAGCGTTTTTAAAATCTTGCTTTAATATAGACATAATTACTATTTTAATTATGGGTTCTTTAAATATTATTATACAGAGATACTCTAGGATGTTTTTCTAGGACTGTGGCGCTGTTCATGTTAATACATCAGAGGCATGGCAAGATTCTCTTGGGTTACATGTATCATCAGTTCTTGTGGTAGACTTCTAGAAAAATGATACCTTTTGGGTGTCTGCCACTTTAAGGGCTAGAGCAGGGAGCTGCCAGGTGGCTGATGAGAGTGGCCATTTTGGGGAGCTCTGTTATAAGAGCAGAGCAGTGTGAAATCAGCTAGCAAGGAGGAAATGTTGTCCTGC
Source organism: Alligator sinensis (assembly GCF_000455745.1). NCBI lineage: Eukaryota > Metazoa > Chordata > Crocodylia > Alligatoridae > Alligator > Alligator sinensis. The sequence goes on along the minus strand of NW_005843145.1, from coordinate 226,897 downwards.
TGAGCTTTGGTTCCAGAGAACCCCAGTTCTCTGCAGTTGGTGGCAGTTCAGGAGAAATGGCACCAGAGCCTGGGTCCTTTACTATCCAAAATCTAATCCTCAAGCCTAGCCCTTGACTTGGTTTTGTTTTGTTTTTATTTGTTTGTTTCTTGGCTGAGCAATGTCTAGTAAATAAAAACCCAGTGCTTTTCTTACCATTTTAAAATCCCCCAAACAACAAACCTGAATCAGGTTATTAAGCCAAATTGTACCCTGGATAGTTAACTAAGTCGGGGTTGTTTATCAATGCTAATGTCCTTAATAACATTGCTTCCTTAGATGTGACCTTGATCAACAACTCTGATCTCTGGCTGGGACTATGTTGTCAGGATGTTGATGACTGAACTGTAATGATGATTAATATGCCACTTCTATTCTAAGAAGAGTGCCTCCTCTTCATGATCTTTTACAGCAAACAAACCTGGTAAGTGTTTATGCTCTGGAGAACCCTATTTGATTATTTGAAATGCAATGGGAGGGTAAACAAATTTTTCCAACTTGGAAAAACACTAGCCAAAAATCAAAAGCAGTACTATCACTTTCATCTGTATTCAGGTTAGGCGAGGCTCTGGCATTTTATTGTTGTGCTTGTTAAGTTTTATTCTCATGCTATTGCCTCTGAAGTGCTCTTGAGGAGCGCTGCCCTCAAGTATGCCCCATCCACACACTCTTACTCCATACACACATCACTTGATAGTGAAGCCACCCTATATATGTTCTGTATCCCGCCCCCCCTCCCCTGCTCCCCACTTTTAAGAGGTCTGTCTCTGATATGCCTGAGGGTAGTAGCAGAAGGCATCTTCAAGGTCATCACTTCATTCCCTCATTTTGGGATTAGCACATATGGAATAGCAGTTCTACCCCTGGGAAGAGCTGTAGAAACAGTTACAGACATAGACTAAGGCTCCCAATAAAGCTACTATACAATTTTCAAGGGACAAAGTTTACTAAAATTCCCTAATGTGGACAAATCCATGTTATGGGGCAACAGGTAGATTAAGATGTAAGCATAAAAGTAGTAATTTTTCTTATTAAAAACATTTAATTAATTTCTTTATCAACAACGACACAAATGTCTGGCATTAAAAAAAAAATAACAAAAAGAAAAAGAGAATTTTGTACAGTTGTTATCTACATAGCATTTCCTTAGATGTACAGTATTTTGGCAATGGCCATTCACTCCTTATTTTGTGGAGGTTGCAGTTTCTCACTGGAAAAAAATTATCTGTTCCCTAAACCACAACATGCAAATGAACTTATTTTAAAAAGTATCTTTATTCAGCAAGTTTCCTGGTAACTTATTTCTATGTGTAGGCACGGATAGTTTCTGGACTCAAGCCATTCATTCTTCTCCCCTGTCAGTTATATTTATTATACCCTACATCTTGTTTTGAGTCAACTAGTTGTCTGCTATGAGGAATCCAGTACTTTGGGCATGGCTCTTATAAATTCTGTTGTCAACAGTTTGATGATAGAATGTAGGGACCCACTTTTGTGCTTTAACTGATCTGTAAATTAATTTCAGACCTATATCCAAAGATCATTCAAGGCATTGAGAGTCTTTCCTTTAAATTTAACAGACTTTGGATCAGGCCCGCAGAGGCATAACTGATGAGGACAGTCTGACCAGTTCTCCCTCATCCCCATGTAACTTCTGTCTCCAGAAGCTCCAACATGCAAAAGGAATAGCATGGGCGACTGGTGCCATCTTAGTCAGGGGGAGGACGTGCCCCCACAGTGACCGGGGGGTCCCCCGCGGCCAATCTCACTGAGGAGGGGGTGTCCCCCCATGGCCGCTCGTGAAGCAGCCGCAGTACTCCCACTCGCTGGCTGGCACTTGTAGGGGGGCACTAGTGCTCCTGCCTGTACCACCCATGCCCATTGCCTAAGTGGGGAGCACAGCCTCTTGGGGGGTGCACTGATGCTCTTAGGGGGTGCACCCCGTATGTGTCGCCACTGAGGAACAGACAAAGTTTGCTGATGCTGAGGGGAGATGTCACTTCTTTCATGAATCAATCATTGTCTTGCTGCAGTCATGTATATTCAGTGGGCACAAAACTCCTGTTTTAGTGGCAGAAAAATGGAGTGACAAAAACAGTAACAAACTCCACTGCCACTGTACAGAACTACATTTTCCAGAATGTCCTTCACTCAGGGACATGCTGCCTTGCACGCCTCTGTGTAGTGCTGAGGCTAGAGTTAGAAAGTGCAACGGGTGCAGGGGATAGGAGGATGAGGTGACCCCTGCTCCATTTTGGTATCTATCCCTACCTTAGGTTGTTTGTGGGGCTTGTACTCTGCTTATCACCCCCTGGCCCTGCCATATATCCTTATGCTACTTCAATTCTGCAATACATACTTACCTTTTAGTTTTCATGTTGTTCACTCTTCATGTTTGAGGTTTGCTGTACCCTTCATAGAATGCTTGGTCCTGTGACCAAATGGTTTTCTGTAAAGCATGGTATAATAACCCTGAACACGCATCCCTTACATAATGAAACTTGCTGCTTCTGTTTATACAACATACCAAGGGAGTAGACCTGGCTGTAGAACCAGTTTTGATTTCCCTTGTTCCTCTTTCAGTGGCTCAAAACTAACAGAATAAAAGATGTCTAGGGAAGATTTTTTCCATGTAATTATACACACCTTTAGGAGGGTGAGGTACAGAAATACCCTGCTCTTGAGGAACTTTGTAAAAGACTATCACAGGAGGCATATCTCTTCTCTAATTCCAGGCATGCAAGGGAAGCACATCAGCTGCATCTTTTTTTCTTTTTCTTTCATCTATTGTATGCAGGGATGAACAAAACTCTTTTCTTATCCATTTTGGGTTTCCCGTGTGGCTTTGGGATACAAGAAGAGAGCTCTTCTTGTGTGACCCTAAGCATACAGGGCATATCTACACGTGCATTAATGCACTGCTATTATTGCGCATTATGTTTAGTACCTCTGATATGAGGTATTGACTAAATGTGCAGTAATCAGTGCTACTGCCTAATAGCATAGTTTCTTTGTGATGCTTAATGCGCAGTAGACTAATTCTACTGCACATTGGCTCATTAGCATGACTTTTGCCATGACGTGCTAATGCCCAGTAGAACTGGTCTACTGCGCATTAAGCATCTTGTGTAGATGTGTGCACAGATTAAAATTTTCACTGTCCCCCTGTGTGAGAAGATGGGTATGTGAAGAAATGTTCCCTGCCAACTAACGCTTTTTTTTTCCCTGGTGCCTTCGGTAACTGTCTAGTGCTTCTGTAGGAAATACTGCAAAGTTCACAGACTAACTGTGCGCCTACCCTTCATAAGAGCATGTTTATTACCATTTTATCTCTTGTCCTGTTTTCTGTTAGTTATTTCACAGAAACCATGACTTAAATTACCTGACAGTTTCTCTTTAAAAACATATCACACATCTTTAGCTACTTTCCAGAAAACAACTTGTATACATATGTTCTTGTATAATACCTAAATATTTTATGTGCCCAAAATAAATAGGCAGTCAGCAATTCTATAAGTATTATTTACTTAGTTAAATATATATTTTTGTCCAGATGTGCTACATGAAACTTCTATATACTCAATGGATACAAAAAATCATGGACTAAATACAGGCAGAAAAAGGTTCTCTGGGTAAATCTGATATCTTTTATTAGACCAAGTAAATAGTTGGAAAAATTTTTCTTAGCAAGCTTTCATGTTTAGAAACCCTTCGTCAGGCTGAGCAAGCATCTGCAGTTGATGTGTGCTCTTTCTGGATGGAACGAATAGTAAAGAAGCCAGAGGCTGGGATGCATGCAAGCAGTCAGTGAAGATGTAAATCGAGGAGTCAGTGGGTGAGACAGGCTGGGGTGGGAAAGGGGTGCAGGGATGAATGTAGAAGGTAAGAAGTGGAGTGGTACCTGTGGAGTCAGATGTCAGGCAGACTATAATGTGTCATAAATCTAACGTCTATGTTTAGTCCATGATTTTTTTGTATCTAGTAGGTTGACGAAATGCAGTTCATAGGCTCATCTGTGAAAAGTGTTTTCTAAATTCCCTTTGAGGATCAGAACTGAGAGACTGGAGAGAGAGAGAGTGGTTTTCTTTTGAGAAATGTGCCCTCATTGGGAACTGGGTGTTCTTGTCATTAATAGATGTCTGGTGTGCATTCATTCTGGTGTGCAGTTATTGTTTGGTCTCTCCTACATATTTCCCATCCAGGCATTTGGTGTATTGGATGAGACAGATTACATTTCTGGAGGTGCAACTCTAAGATCCAGGAATGCTGATGGTTGTGTTGTGGGGTGTAGTAATAGTGGGGGTGGTGGAGATGTGTTGGCAGGTTTTGCATGCTTTGTCATGGCATGGTCTGGATCCAGTCGGTGTATTCTGGGCCGTAGAAAGTTTGCTTCTGGTGATGAGGTTAGCGAGGTTCGGTGTTTGTTTGAAGGCTAGGATGGGTGGTTCTGGGAAGATCTCTTTAAGAATTGTGTCTCCTTCTAGTATGGGTTGCAGTTGTTTGAGGATTTTCTGTAGAGGTTTGAGGGAGGGCTGATATGTCATAACCAGCAGTGTGTGATTCATGGGGGTTTTCCTTCTCTACTGCAGCAATTCTTTGCATGGTATCCAGGTGGCTTTCAAACACGTAATCTATCTCACTGGAGGAGTGTCCTTGTTGAGTGAAATCCTTTTAAAGATTTGTGAAATGGCAATCTGCCTGCATGCATACCAGCCTCTGACTTCCATCCAGGAAGAGCACTCGCCAACTGCAGATGCTTCCTCAGCCTGACGAAAGGTTTTTAAACCCAAAATCTTGCTAAGAAAATTTTTTCCAACTATTTAGTTGGTCTAATAAGATATCAGATTCACCCAAAGAACCTTGTCTGCCTATGTCGTTAGACCAACACAGCTACAACCTACACCGCTGAACTAAATATAGACATTGGATTTATGACACACATTATAACCTGCCTAACATGTGATTCCCCAGGAAACCTCTCCACTTTTTACCAGTTACGTTAATTCTCCTTCCCCTAACCTGCATCTCACCTATTGACTACCTCAATTTACATTTTAAATGACTGCCTTTCTTCCATAGGTACTGGCCTCTGGTTGCTTTACTACTCCATCCAGAAACACTCTGTCTCTGTGCTCTATCGGTATCTGAAAGCTTGCAAAGAAGGTTTTTTTCCAACTATTTGTGTTAATCTAATAAAAGATATTGGATTTGCCCAAAAAACCTTGTCTACCTATGTCCTTAGATCAACACAGCTACAACCTACATCCCTATTTACTCAATGTAACTTCAAGAGCTATTACTGTCAGTTGGGTAACTTTAACTCCTGAAATGCTTATATTAACTTGGGTCCTGAACCCACAATTACTTATCACTTGGCAAAGTGCTTGTTAAATTTAGTAGCTTGCTTTTTGATGTAATGAGGCAACAAGCACTGTACCTAGTGCTAAGTGTTTGCCACATTTAGGCTCTTGGTTAGTAAATGCATATTTACCTGGTACATTGAGATGGGTAAATCTTTCAAGTAACTATGTAAATCTTTTAAAAAGGCCATTTTAATGACCAAAGCTTAAAGCATGACTTCAAGCATCAAAATAGTACTATCAAAATATAGTCCCCACCAAGGGATTATATCTGGCCCATGACAGGCCCCTCAGCTCTGCCTGGCCTAGGTGGGGGGCAGCTTGGGTCATGGCAAGTTTGGCTAGTGTCTCTGCCACTGCTGGATCCAGCCCCACTGCCCAGGCACCCCAGCCTGTCCACCCTGAACCCGCTATCAGGGATGCCAGACAGAGCAGGCAGATGGGTTTTTAATAGGAACCAGCCTGACACCCCCCTCCTGCCCCCCCCTCCCCAAAGGTAGGGTGCACTAGGTTGGGCAAATTGGATGAGGCAATGGGTGGGTGTGGAGCAGTATCTGGGAGTGGAATGTGTGGGCAGGCCCGGGGCTGGGCTCACATGGTGGTGACAGCACAGGGCCGGGGCCAGGGCAGAGTCACAATCACGCTCCCTGGTGTGTGGAGACCAGATTGTGGCTCTGTCCCAGGCCAAGCCCTGGGCCATCAGCACTGCGATCTGGGCCCTGGCCCCACCTGTCTGTCCTGCTCCTAGATGCCGCTCCCTGCCTGCCTGTCTGCCTGCAGCCTCATCTGTGATAGCCAGAACCAGAGGGATTAATAAGCAATAATATGTGCTTCTTGGAGGCATTTGGTATTTTGCCTAAATAGGTAATATTAGTTAATATAAGCTTGTAAGTTTGTAAACTGCAAATGTAACTTGTCATCTTAAGCTTAACCAAACTAATAAATTAACTGTTCATGGAACTGACTGGGCCCCAGAGGCAAAGCTGTAGCTGTGAGATTAGCTGGCCTAA
>NW_005843145.1:205219-219695 GCF_000455745.1 Alligator sinensis | reverse complement strand
TTGGGTGAGGCTATAAGGGGTTGGAGGAGGCCTCATCGGCGACTCACAACGGAGTGTGAGGACCCCGGCGCCAGTGAGGGCGCAGCGTACTCAGGGGGAACCCACAGCAGCGTGGGGACCCTGGCGCTAGTTCAAAGGGGCCTCACAGAGAAGTGTGAGGACCCCAGTGCCAGTAAGGGTGCAGCTTATGGGGTGCTTAGACCCCAGCCCCAGACAGGGGGCATTTTGAGAAGCCCCAGTGTGGGCGTAGCAAGCCCCAGGTGGGGCACTACTGAGAAGCCCCAGTGTGGGTGTAGCAAGCCCCAGAAAGGGGGCGATATTATTGGGAAGCCCAAGTTGGGCCTGGTGAGCCCCGGAGAGGGGGGCGCCTTATTGAGAAGCCCAGTGAGGGTGTGGCGAGCCCAGAGAGGGGAGCGCCTCATTGAGAAGCCCTAGGGTGGGCCTGGCAAGCCCCAGAGAAGGGGGCAGCACTTGAGAAGGCCCCAGAGAGAGGGCAGCAGTGCAAGAGAAGGCCCCGAGTGGGCACGGAGAGCCCCAGGAGGGGGCGGCATAACAGAGAAGGCCCGGGAGACGGGCGTGAGTACAGAGAGAGAGACAGACCAACGTCGATTCCAACTGCGAGGCGTGGTATCAGGGGTGGTTGGAGCCAAGCATAGCCCATAAGGCTAGGGTGCCCCAAAGCACCCGTGTGCAGGACAAGACCCACGAGGGGTCCAGGAGTCTACAGGACCAGAGGGTACAACTAACCATGTCCAAGGAGACATAAGGCAGCCTCCCAACTGATGTAAACATCAAAGACGTGGCGGGCGCCAGACTCCTGGTGTGAGTGAGGATCGGATCCTGAGCAAGGGACCTTCCCCGGTAATCCCTCTGACAGTGTCGATCATCAGGGACGCCTGATTTCGCTGGAATCACTTGGCGCGCACCTGGCATTGAGGGACTATCGATAAGTTGCCAACCCATGTCTGTCTATTTGTTATTTTGAACAGCCCAGTGTGGCTAATACCCTCACAGTGCCCAGTTGGCCTGTGACAGATTTATCTATCTATCTGTTGTTATTATTTTACTATTAGCTCTTTTATACTGCCTTAACAGAAAGATAAATGCGATAAGCAGATAACTGTTGTGTGAGTAAGCTATAATAAATTTGCCTTTTATTCCACTCCCAACTTTTGCCTCCTCGATCTGAAACTGAATCAAACAGCCCAGTTGGCCTGTGATAAAATGAATACGCTCGCAGTGCCCAGCTGGCCTGTGACACTCATCCCATCTGCAAGGCTGAGTGCGCCCTGCCTGCAGGGGTCCCAGGCTGGTGTTCATGGAGACCCCATGCATCTGCCCTGTCTGGCGCTCCTCACTGTGGGTGTGGGATGGACAGGCCTTGGCTGCCTCCCCCCTCAGCAGGCCAGGTCAGCACCACCCCCACCCCATGCTGGGCTGCGTCAGGACCCCCTCTTACCCCTCCAAATTGGGCTGGGTCAGCACCTGCCCCCATATAACAGCTCACCAAAATTCCTAAAGTGTCCCCCCCAGTCAAAATAATTGCCCACCCCTATTCTATTTGGTAAATTTTAGGTGACCACATGATTGATTTACAGTACAGTTGTATATACACTAAAATGCATGTTCTGCTTCTTGCTCTGATTTTTTTTTATCTCTTACATTTTGTTTTTTTATCTGAATAGTATAATATTCACAACAGTCTTCAAATATTAAAATTATGGAGCACATTTGGATTCATTTTATTAGTATAAATTATATCTTGGGCAGATATTGTGGATCAGTCTGTTAACCTTAGAGAAAATGTTGGTGCTTTCGGACAAACGGACTGAACTTCTAGTAGCTGGATTTGAGGTATGGTGACCCTGGGTTGGTGGGACAATATCAGTGCAACTTTCTTGATGCTGCTCATGCTGTTCCTATTTGTAGATAAATAAAATATTTAGGCTTGATTCAGATCTTAGATTAGTATATCTCCACTGATGAGTTGCTTCTGATTTTGTACTGGTATATTTGAAAATGGATTAAAGCTCTTTGCATCTAGAGAGTTGCCACTAGCAGCTTTCAAGAGCACTAAATTTGCTTATAAAGGGAAATGGGGACACATCATACATGTGGTATTAATTTTCTCTTGTTTGGCAAAAGTATGTAGTTTTAAAAAGTTCACTGTGTTGCTATGAAGCTGGAGAATATGAATAAAAAATTACCACTTCTCTTCAAATAAAATGGGCATAGTCTCCAGTGGTCTAATAACATTTTGGAACACAAGGAGAACCTCAAAATTGGCAACATTTGCCTGACAGTTGTAGTTATAGTCATCATAACTGGGTTACCTTCCACACTACAGTATCTTCCTGCAATCAAGGAGGAGGAAGGATTTGTCCTTATGTGCCCCAGACATAGCCCTCCATCTTTCTTAGTTATCAGGATAAGTGTAAGACTCCCAGGCTTGCAAAAAAGTTTAGAATAGAGATTCCAATCCCTTTGTTATTTGTTTTTTCCAACTGAAGTGATTTTTTTTTTTTTTTTTTTTTTTTTTTTTTCTTTCTCCTTATGTATGCTACCTTTTGATTGCTATCATTCATAGAATGGCAAATAGCCTACCAAGACCTTGACAGTGTTTTCTTCATCTGACTGTTCTTTTGCTTGAAGATCAAAAAGGTTTGAAGACTGAGTCTAGGACTTATACTGTCAGATCCTGTTTATCCTCTCCTTCAAAGAATCATCAAGGTGACAGATTATTACATAATTCAAAAAGAGAATTTTTACCTCAGAGTACAAAATTCTTAGTGAAGGACAAAAGACATAACTTGCAAAATTATCTCTGCCCATAATGCTCAGGACTATTATTACAGTGAACTCTCATCACATTCTTATTAGTACTACATAGTGAATTAGTTCTGGAATTAGTTCTAGAATGGGTCACTTTTAATCTCCCATTGACCCACTCTTTTCCACATGAATTATTTTTTAGATATGCTTAAACATTTGTCATTATAATTTCATAAAACAATAAAACCCTGAATGAATAGCAGACACACCCAGAAGGAGTCTCTAGCATATTCCTCCCCTCCCCTGCTTATATAATACAATTTTCCATGTTTTGAAGGAAATATAATACACTACATCCTGAGAGTTTTCCATATTCTAATTTGATGTTCATAGGAGAGAAATCTTTTAAAAAGTGTTTCTTCCCTTTGTTTATCATTCAGCTATTGGGGATGCCCATTGTTGTTGCCCAGTCTGTGCCAGGTGCTTTACAATACAGGGTAGGATCTAGCTCAAGGGTGGCCAACCTGCAGCGCATGGGCAGCCTTCATGTGTAACATGCAAGGAGGTTATGGAGAGGACAGGCAGCACAGTGGCAGATAGGGCAGGAAGCAGAAAGCAGAGCAAAAACTCAGGCAGGGGGAACAGGGAAGGAAGTAGAAAACAACAGTGATTGGGCAGGGAATTTGAGTGACGCATGGGGTGGGGCATAGAGCTAATTTGTTACCCCTTCCAAAAAGGTTGGTCCCACACTGATCTGTCTTATCTATATGATGTATTTATAAACTGGCATGAGAAAAAAAAAATTAACTTTATTACCCTAACTTGCCTGGAAGGATAGAGAATATATTTTAAAAAATATGAGTGGGCATGAATAAGAATAGGGGCTGTAAAATGTTCTTTCTTAGCACAGTCTTTGTAGATCTCCTCTGAATAGCATTATGGTGCAGAAATATTAACGTATGAAAATGGTGATTATGATTAACTTAACTGGTAGAGAAATTATTCACATTACATGATGATTGGCCCTATTTTTAATATGCATAGATATCAGTTTCCAAGGGACTGATATCAAATGCCATATGAAGTTACATTTCTCCCAGGTAGGAATATTACAGTCTGTGCATTCTCTTTCACCTGAGGAAGGGTGCATGTGTCGAAAAGCTTGCAAATAAAGACTTTTGCAACTATGTAGTTCGTCTAATAAAAGAGATCACCTCTACCAAGAGTTCTCATTGGCTTCTTCTACAGATTTTTGTTCTCAGTTTCTATACTAAAATAGCTTCCTTTTGCTTGAAGCCCATCTTCCTCTCTGTGTTTCTAATCAACTGTCACCACAGTAGCCCAAACCAGGGTCCACAACGGAAGGACGCGTGTGTTTACTTAACATCTCCAAGAAAAGGAAAAAGACTAGTAATAAATACCAAGCTGCAAAACTTTGCAAGCTGTACAACACAAAATGTTTTCAATACAAATATGTTAAAAATACTGTATTATATTTGTCATCTTGCATTTAGTAGAGAGAGTTTGCTGTGCTATTTTGTTCTAGTCTTTTCTCATTTTCATCTTCCCTAACCACATTTTGTGAGTTAAACTCAGGGTTTCTTCCCCTACCAGGTATTTTGGAGACTTGATCTCATTTGAGTCTTTAAATCTTACAAGGTAATATGCTTTTTCTCCCCTAAACTATGCTCTCTGAGATTTGCTTGAGGGTATTTATGAAGAGATTCATCAAAGCAGGTCTCAAAAGAATTTCTCCTTTAGAGGGGGAGAGATGTAGGAGAAATATAAGCCTTTTTCTGTCCCACTGTATCAACTGTGAAGTCCTAGCAGACGGGTTGATTAATTAAGGAGTTTGAAATTACAAGTGTGTTTTCTGTGATCAAACTCTTTCTACCATATGATTAAGGATCTTGCGGCTTGTGGGATTGGATGAGAGGGAATTTACAAGATTTCCATAATTTATTTGTTTCTCCAATCCCTGATGGATGCATTGCTCTTGAATCAAAAAGCAAGAGAAATTTGGTTACTTTGACACTGATAAGTCCATATTAGAGAGCCTCATAAAGGCAGTTTGTTAGAGGAGAGAGAGAGTTTTATGAGTTTTCTTTAAAAAATGATAAAAGAATATCTTTTTGGGGATTTCTAATTTCTTGGCTCAATGCCCTTATGTTTATGCAGTACTTTCTGAGATTATTAGCTGTTATAGTCTCCAGACTCTTAGAGGAAACACTTATTGTTCCATTTATCTTTTTTTTTTTTTTTTAAACCTATACAATACTTGTGAAGGGCAATTGGAAGATAGTCAAATGCATAAATACAAAATGATATTCAGCCTTCCAAGGTTCTCTATCTATACTGAGTTCCATTCTTCATGGTAGTGTGTTATGTGGAAAGCCTTAAAAATATAGGATCAGATCATGCTTGTGGACACTTGTGCAGGAAGTTCTGGGACTTGTGAAACCCTGAGAGTTCTTGTCTTTTCTCTCTGCCTAATGCATGGAGTATATTCTCAGTCATCTCTCAGAAAGCTTTCTTTGTATAGACTCCTACTTCCACACAATATCAGCATGCTTTTTGTTTGTATCAGATTGTTTTTAACTTTATTTTCAAAGTGGTTCTATTTGATATATGGCTTTTAATTGTTTTCAATACAGAAAAGCATACTTATTCTCTCCCCACCTCCCCCCATCCCCCAATGACTGTTCTGAAGTATTTTACAGACATCTATTTTGGAGGATCTCAGTGCTCAGTTCAGTATTGGTCTATGTTCCCTTTGTGCCAGCAAAAGGATTCCCCCCAGAATAACTCTGGAGACTGCATGTTTCAGAAGCCCAAACATAGGCTACATATTTTAGAGCTGGACAAGGCTGGCTGAGTAGGAGATAAGACACTAGTAGGGATTCCTTGCTACTAGTTTCCTAACATTGTGATTGGAGGTGGAATAGGCAAAAGTTAGCCCTTGGGTCTGTCTTTGGGTGTATCCAGGCAGCCTCTGAACAGACGAGGAGAATGCTACCTTCTCTTAGTTTCTGTGCCATTATTAACATGAATGCATGGATAAATTATTTCCTAAGGTGACCTCTTGCTTTCTTTTTAAGACTCCATCCCCAGTCTGCGTTCCTCAGACCTTAAGTAGCTGGAGGGGGAAGGGGGGGAAATAGTATGTTAATTGAATACATATTGCTGTTCCCAGACAAAGAAGGAAAGACCCTATTTGGCTGAGAGAGGAGACATTTGCAAAATGGAAAGTTTACAGTGTTTTGACAGGTGGGAACACAAGCCCTATATTAGATCCATTGTTGGAGAAGGCAGATAATCTAGCTCAGAACCGAATTAACTGATACTGTACAAACCACTTTTAGAAAAATTCTAGTACTTAGGTGCACCTCTCTGCTACTTGCTCATTCTGACCTAAATAAGATTTAATACGCTACAGGTGAGTGGAAGATGAAAACCTGCATTAACATGGACACTCTGCTCCAATGAATGTATTTCCATGACAGAGTCACTGAAGTGGAATTCTTTAGACCACCAGCAGCATTACCCATTTTCCATGGCGAAAAAGCCAGACACTCTTTATCATTAAATCCTAGCTCTTAGTGTTAGACTGAGATTTCCTGAACATTTCTCATAAGTACTATTTTTGCCTGAACTGGAAAAATATTAATACTGTAGTGTAGGGTGTAGTTCCATAATCCTCCAGTATACACTCATCCCCCCACTAATTTAGAACATACTTTTACTTGAAACATTTCATGAATATGCTGAATTTCCTGACCAAATGCTGGAAAAATGAATAAACCCAGTCCTGTGGCTAAAGCACAAGGTTGGCAGTAAGGAGAGTTAGTTTTTTGGCAGAGCTGGAAATAAAACCTTGCTATGTTATCTTGGAGGGTCATTCTTGCTGACTCTGTTTCTCCTGCTATAAAATGGGAAGCATATTTACTTATAAACTAGTGTCAATTACATTTGGAAAATACAGCTCTATGAAAGTTAAATAAATCCTAGCAATCAATTACTGTCCTTGAAAACCGAGACAAGAGTCTTGGTTATTTTCACATACTCTTTCTTAACTTACTAGTCAATAATTTAAATCAGAAATAGCAAATTAGAAATAGCACACAAAATCTGTGAACTATCTTCAAACTGGGCTGCCATGTTGCTCAGATATAGATGGACAGGTACTAGTATATTATAATTCACAATATTTCTGTTCTTGTTGTGTAAAGTATAATTCAGACAATCCTCTCCCTTTTTAGTAAGGTTGGCTAAAATATGTTTCTAGTTATTCATCAGTGCACTTTCAATTGGACTAGTACTGTTGGAGACGAGTTTGAAGAATGTTATGGGTGCAGATAGACAATATTATATTATGGGTTGAAGAATATTATGGGTGCATGCCTAGAAATGTTTCATAAAGGAAACCTTTTAGCTAGAGGACACACCCCCTACTAGATGAAGTGTTCCCTAGCTGAAAGGTTTCAAATGCTACAGCCTCTTCTACAGGGGCTGCTAGATGAAGAGCTCTGCCCTTTGTTCCTGCCTCCCCACCCCTTACAGGAACAGGAGGTGGCAGAGGGAGAGACCAAGAGCTGAGCAGAGAAGTGGGAACATGGAAGGGGCTCCCTGGCCCCTGAGCTAAGAGCCTGACCTTCCACCTTCAGTCCCCTCTACCTCTTTTCTCCCCTCCCAGCCCAGCAGAGGTAAAGGAGCCTGGGGCTCAAAGGCCCAGCTCTGATGGGGTGGGGGTGTGGGCTTTATAAATTGGCAGGGAAGCCATGGAGAGTAAGCTGGACTCCAGGTCTGGTAGGGCTTTCAGGGGTTCCCATGGGGGCTGCAAGGGTCTTAGTGGGGACCTTATGATGCCCCAAGACCTGGAGTGGGACCCATCAGTAATATTCATCTGATCCCCTTTCCTGCACAGCATTGCCCCTATGCAGACAACTAAAAGTCAAATGCTCCAGAACAGTACCTCGTGTAAAGAGGTGCTATTTTAGAGTATTTCAGCCATTTTAAACGTTTCAAAGGGCTTGTGTGTCTATATCGCCACCCCTTTTGAAGGTATTTGAAATGCTCTGTCCACACCCTATATATCTATTGTTGGATGTGTGTACCAAAACAGCCCTATGGATGGACCCCAGTTTTTCATATATTGTACTTGCAGGATCAGCAACAACTATGTCTACAGTCTGGCTCATGAACTTGGAGACTGCATAGTCCCAGTTCAAGGAAGCACTTAGTCCTATCATCCTTCTTCAGGACAGGACTTGAGCACAGGCTTAACTTTAACTTCCATTTTTAATAGAGAATTTCTTATCCTAGCTTGAAACTGTTTAATATTGCTTTTTACGTAATATTTGTAACCAATAGGGTATTTTAGTTTATAGTTTAAACTAAATCTTAATATTTAATACAGTATAAGTTATGGGGTAGATTCTGCCTCCACCAGCTCCAAATGCTTTTTATGCTGGAAGTCATTTTAACCTGCTATGGAACGTTAGGGGGAATATCTATATTGTTCACACTATATTTATGAATATGGTGCAGGTTTCTGTGTATATGCTTATGAGGGGTCACTAGCTACAGATGTAGATCAAAAGGGGACTATAAGAGGTACCAAGGAGGTAAGACAGGACAGTCTAAATGTAAGGATACAAAAAGAATAGCCAGGCGTGAAAAGGTGGGGTGCCTGGTCACTCAGCCTCAGGCCTAGTAAAGTAGATAATTTGCCAAATCTGAGAGCATGGACATCAAAAGACATTGACCATTTATAATATACACCCTACCAACAGGGTGGGGGGGAAACATGTCCACTCCTTCAGGCTATCACAGACTGATAGAGAGGAAACAGAGGGGCACCATGCTGTCAAGGTTACAGAGGACTTTGAGGAGAATGCCAAGTATAGGCAAGAGGGTGTGCTTGTGCACATTAGGAAGTTCCTTTGTTGTTTTAAATTAATTTTTTGAGCATTGTGCACATTTGGGCAAATAAATCCTGCTTTGTTTTGAAGAAGTTGCTTCTGTTTGGCTGCATTCTGTTATTACTTATACAGGACTCTTAAAGATTGCAAGGCCCTTTGGCCTGTTAGACATCCAGAGGGTGTAATCTGGCAACCTGGAGAATGGTTGATCTGTAGTTCTCTCGGGGGGGGACAGGGATGGGTCCTGGATGGGTTACATTTAGGAGACTGATTATAGAGTCTCAGAAAGCGCAGCTTACCCAGAAATCATGATAGCTGCAACTTCAGAATTCCCGTTGTGAAAAGTTATATGAAGCTGGCATAGTGGCCATGTCTCCTCATATCACATGTGTTGCTGCAGAAACATGCTATGGCTGGAGCCCCTCACATTGTATTTCTAGATGGTACTGTGGGCAGTTGTGAATAAAATGAGCACCTGAAGCTTTTGGGTTATTATAACTTATGCTGAAGTCTACTTTAATTCCCCGTCAGTGGGAACCTGGCTTCCGTGGTGGTGGTGGGGAGGGGTTAGTGAACAATAGCCTGCCTGCTCATGGACGTGGAGCTAGCTGAGAGGGGTGATTACCAGTCCCAGAGTAGGCTAAAAGCCCCAAGGTAGGGGAGCTGAGGGAGAAGGAAGAAGGCAATTTGGAGGAGGTAGCTGCTGTGAGTTAACCTTTTGTTTGTTTAAGTGCTTGCTTTGTTATATAGTTTTCCTTGTAGGGACAATTTTGCTCCAGGAAAAATAAAGAACTGAGTGACAACCTGCTATACCTCCAGAGCACAGTTCAAAATCTAATCTATTTCCAGCCACCTTTAGAATGACAAATGTTTACTAAAGAAATGGGATATTTAACAGTTCAGTGCATCCAGGGATTCTTCTTAAATGGCCAAGATATAGCTGCAGGGTTGATATTCTAGTTGACATTCTAAAAAGACATGGACAAGTATTTAGCAAGAATGATCTTCAGGTATCTGAATCTGTATGCACAAGAGCCTTCCATTTTGCTTTTAAGTTCTTGGAATATTCTTTGTGGTCTTTTTCTTTTGCTTCCCAATGAAAATAATGTTCATGTGCCCCCTGGTATATCTGATGCTATAGCTGTGGTCAGGCATCTTTTTTTATTCTTTTTAGTTTCTTTATTTACTGCAAGATATGGAAGTGGTAAATATGGTAGTAGATGGATAAATACATTTCAAGTTGGAGTAGTGATTCCTGTCGCAGAGCACTGAGGTGCCCTGCTCCTAGAGAGGGGAAACTGCCGGGGAAAGAGCCCTGGCAGGGAATAAGGAGCCCAGCTGTGGGTTGCCAGGGGCAACCAGGAGGTCAGCTGACCAGAAGGGGCAGGGCCTGGCCCTCATAAGGCCCAGGGGCTGAGGCCAGGCTGGCAGTTCCCTGCCAGCAGTCAAAGAGGCAGGAGTGTCCTAAGCCAGGAGCTCGTGGAGTTAAGATGTGAGAACCGCAGGTACAGCTCAAGCCAGATAAAAGAAGGCAGCTCTAAGATGTCTGAGCAACGTGGTTATAGCCAGGCGGCTTATGGTTATGTTGTAGCCAAGAGGCTTGTATTTTGCTTTGTTGTTATTTATTACACTGGTGGTTTGGGGAGGCTATTAGGGGTTGGAGGAGGCCTCATAGGAACCCACAGCAGGGTGGGGACCCCAGCACCAGTGAGGGCTCAGCATACTCATAGGGGACTCAGCGGAGTGTGAGGACCCCAGCACCAGCGGGCGCAGCACATGGGGTGCATAGACCCCAGCCCCAGAGAGGGGCGTTTGAGAAAGCCCAAGTGTGGGCACAGCGAGCCCCAGAGAGGGGGCAACAGTACTGCGGTAAACCCCGGAGAGAGGGGGTAGCAGTGCGGTGGGCCCGAGAGACAGGTGGCTTGACTGAGAAGTCCCAGAGTGGGCACGGAAGGTCCCCAGGAAAGGGGCAGCTTCACATGGAAGGCCCCGAGTGAGCACAGAGAGCCCCAGGAGAGGGGCAGCATTATAGAGAAGGCCCAGTGTTGGTATAGAGGGCCCCAGGAAAGGGGCAGCTTCACATGGAAGGCCCCGAGTGAGCACAGAGAGCCCCAGGAGGGGGCGGCAGTACAGAGACGGCCCGGGAGCCGGGCGGCAGTACAGAGGAGGCCCGAGAGATGGGCGTGAGAGCAGACCAAGAGACCGAACAACGTCTAGTCCAACTGCGAGGCTTGGGGCGTGGTACAAGGGGTGGTTGGAGCCACGCATAGCCCATAAGGCTGGGGTGCCCAGGGCACCCATTTGCAGGACAAGACCCACAAGGGGTCTGGGGGTCCAAGGGGACAGAGGTCACAACGAACCGTGTCCAAGAAGATGTAAGGCAGCCTCCCAACCTTATCTAACAGCAAAGACGTGGCGGGCGAGAATCAGAGGGTGCCCTTGGGCCGACTTGGCACGGAGGAATGGGGCCTTAAGGAGATCATGGCCCTCCTGTAGGACCTCCGCCCATGACAATTCCCTTTAAATCAAACTAACTTGCTTTAGACGAAGAAAAAGCTGTGATTTGAGGATCATTGTCTCGTATTAAGCCAGGAGAAAGCAAGGCAGAGACTGGAAGCTTGAGTGAGACAGTGCTGATTTGTATTTTATAAAATGAGAAATAAGTAATGGAAGAATGCATAGATGCTCAGGCACTGGCATAATGAGGGTGGGGCAGCCACTGCAGGGGTCTACTTTACGTGGGAAGGGGGAGCAAAAAAATCCATTGCCATTGACAGCTGTGAGATTTGTATTGGTGCTGTGGCAGCAACTAGAAGTCACTCATATACCCCAGGCACCCAGCTGCATTGTTACACCAGTGCATTTGGGGATAAGCAGTGGCACTATTGCATATTTCTATGCTGATATGAATGGAGTGGAAACTGGCTGCTGTTTGAGGCTATGAAAAGACTAGACAGCAGATTGTCCTCTAGGTTATCAAATAAGACTGAAACAGTACCCTGAAAGAACTGCAAATCTATATTACAAAAACCAGCAAGTAACACAACTGCTATTATATGGCATCTTTATTGGTACTTTTTAAATAATGAGGTATCAAATACACATGGAGACCCTACTCCAGAAGTGTGTCTTACTAGCCTGACTGAAGCATGTAGGCTTTCCCACAGTCCAGCCAACATTACTGCTTCTTGCACTGAACCTATCCAGTAGACAAACAGAGAATTTTAGTCTTTAATGTAGAAAATATAGCATTTTTCATAGCAATACAACAGAATGGTAATGATGGTAAGATCCAGATGTGCTTGGAGCTTCTAATCAATAATTTATCTGTTACAAGGTCACAGTTTTCAACTGTCAGAATATATTCTAGGTACAAGGAATATATAACTGATAAAATTTCTTAAAACCTATTTCTGCAGATAGCTTATAGTACTGAGAATTTCAAAATTGTTACATTTCCCTCAGACATTTCCTGTTTATTGATTTTAAAAAAAAAAAAAAAAAAAAAGAAAAAAGAAGAAAAAAAAAGTGTCACTGAAATTTATTTTAACCATCTCTAATAGTAACCCCTAGCAATTTTACAGATATAAGAGCCTTGGGGAGGAAAGTAGGGGTGAGCAAACCTTTGGAGCTACTCATCTGTTCTGAAAATCTTGATACTTTAAAGAGTAAAATTAAGCACCTGTCAGATGGATAATAAATAACAGAATGAAGAAATTTATTGGGATAGTCCCTGCAGGTCAGCTGCAAGTGATAGATGCTGCAACATTTGCAGTCTTTTAGGTCTGAAAGACTTGTTCTTGTTATATTTGTAAACTTGCATATCATCAGACTGTCAGCAAATCTAGACCTTACACATGGTGGACAAAATGAAACTTAAATTGAACTAAATGGGGAAAGTGCAGTGTGTGACGTTAAATGCAGAAGTTAAGAGGTATTCTAACATGAATGGTTTTTAAATACATGAGCCTAACTCTTGATCTGTTATTTGTTTCTGTTTATGTTGAAATTGTACTTTGTGACATCTTTCCACTGAGAGGGTGTGAGACTGAATTTTTAAGGCGAGGTCTAAAGAGTCTTGTGCCTCTTTTCAGTGCGTCTACAGTCTACTTTCCCCTCTCTGTATCTAACCAACACTGGAACAACATCAAGCTAAATCAAGGCCTTTTAAAAACAGACCCACTCAGGAAAGAGTTCAGGAGTTCAGTTATTTTCAATCATCTTAGATAGAGGTGAGGTATTTTAAGTGTAAATAGAAAATATGATACTGAGTCTGAGGAGAAGTTGAAGAGACAAAGAAGTAGATTGTGGACATACCATTAATGCCACAAGACTCTTTTGAACAAGTCTGAGAAATCTAGTTTCATACTATCAGTGCAAAGATGTTATATTAGATGTCGTTTCAGTATAATCAGAAATGCATAGACCAAGAAATACACGAATGTTTAAAAATGCTTCATTTAGAACATCTTTCAACTCCTACACTACTTTATATATTGCATTCTAATGCTGTCTCTACACCAGTGTAAGTCAGTAGAATTATTTTAGGCTTATGGTGAAAATTAGTAGAGAATCAAATCCCCATTCACTTTTTTTCTGCGGTGCTTTTGACATAACAATTACTGTATTTACTCAAACCTAAGACGCACTTTTTTTTTTCCTCCAGTCAGCATGGGGAAGCCCCTCATCTTATATTTGATACGAAGTGGAAGGGGGCCGGGCAGGCAACTGCTGTGGCTCTGACTGTGGTCCTGAGCCCAGGTTGGGGTCAGAGTCAGACCCAGAGCAGCCTCGTACCCCTCACCCTCCACTTGCTTCTGCATCTTATGCCCCCTACCTGCCTCTTTACTGTCTGGCACAGCTTAGTTCCAGTTCAGGTTGGGTTCCCTTCCAGGCAGGGAGCTTGTGGAAACAGTACCATATAGCAAAGGCGGGGGCAAGCGGGGTGATCGGCCCAGGTGCTGAAGCAAAGGGGCACCAACAGGCACTGCCCAGCTGGGGCAGGGTGTGGGATGGACCTGCGAGGAGTTCATTGGGGTGGGGGTGGGGGGGAATGTGGGGAGGGCAGCTCCCACCTCTGCATGCATTCCCGGGTAAGCATGGGGATCTGTGCATGGGGCAAGGGTAGGCTGCCACTGTGGGCTTGACCCCGGGTGCCAAACTTCCTTGCTACAGTACTGCCTGCAAACTGTCTCCTGCCTGGCCAGTCAGCATCAGTGATACTGCTTGCATGGCTTGGCAAGGGCTGAGCTTCCACCTGCTGTGCTTGGGGAGAGAGCGGAGCCTCAGCAGCATCTGACAGTAAGGGGGTGGCATGGGGGAAGAGGCAGAGACTGCATGGAGCAGGAGGAAAGGGGCAGCCAGAGGCTATGGGGGTTGATGGCAGGAAAGCTGCAGGAGGAGGAAGTGGGAGGGGAGGCAGAGAGCAAGGGGGCTACTTGCCCCCCCCCAGCCACTATCTTCCTTGCTGTAGCAATGGGAGGGGAATAAATAAAAAGACAGCCCTTTGATAATTATAATTTTCCAGGTATAGAATATAATAAACTTATAATTTTTCCATATATAGAATCTAATTATTGAGGGGTCATATTAAATTCAGGGTTGACTTCAATTTGAGTAAATACTATATTTTTAAATACAGTCAACATTTGCCTCTATTTTCTATATTGTTTGGGTACAGTTAAAACTTGGTTGTAGTCATAATGTAAGAGATTACTAAACACTTACACTTTCTTTAGGAAAAAACACAAAATGTTGTTGGGTTTTCTGTCGGGCAACATGAA
>NW_005843145.1:201783-205188 GCF_000455745.1 Alligator sinensis | reverse complement strand
AAAGAGTGTAATGCATAGGTCACAGATGCTTCCCCTAGGGCCTAAGCGAAGGTTGAAGGGCTGCTTCTGTGTGTTGCTGACTCTTTTGGCAGAAGAAGAGAGATGCTGTTTTGCTGTGGTGATAATGTATAGACACTTCTTCAAACTCAGAACTGGAGTAACCTTCACATTGTTTTTCTATGAGAGGAGGGTACAGCCAAATAGTTCTGGATTTTGGTGAGATTTGTCTGAGATGGAAACAAGCTGATATGATATATTATTTCAGTGCTATACACTAATACTTGTAGAATCCTCTTATGGTTTTGAATCCAAGCTGGTTGAATACACATAACTGTAAAAGCCTGGTCATGATTACTCAAATTTCTATAATAAAATAGTTTCTTTTCTTTTTGTTTCCTTTTTGAAGGCTAAAGGTGGGAGGTGTCACTCTAAAAATACAAGATTAAAATACAGGAAACTAAATGCAAACTTAGAGCCTGAGGAACTTGGATGCTGAGAAGCCTGACACAGGGATTCCTTGCTTTGTTAGTAAGAATATTTAATTTTTCAAGGCTTTTATATTTTAATTTTTAAGAAAAAGTGAGCACATATCAAAACAAGCATAATACACACTGGAACAGAATATGAATGGATAGAGCTAGTGGCTTTACCTGATAAGTAAAGGACTCCCACAAACTAGAATTCGTTTGGGAATGAACTATCCATTTTGCAGAGTGCTGAGATCTACAGAGTGCTGCTTCTACAAGCACATTTTGTTGATTTCAGTGAGTGCACGGTCAGGTCACTGAAACCTTTGAGCTGCTCCTGTGTGGGGGGTGGGGAAAAACATGCTGACATAAAAGGATCTGAAGCTGTGACTGAGTTTGCCTCCCCTGTTGTTTATAGGTTGGGTGACCATATTATTTTTAAGGAAATCTAGGACACTGCCCCCTCTTCTCCCCTGAAGTCAGCAGCACTGCTGCAGGCAGAGGGTGGTGGGCACAGGTGCAGGGTGCAGTCTGGCAGGGAGGCAGAGTGGCATGGTGTGCCAGGCAGTTGGGTGGGCAGGCACCGCTGCTAAAGGTGGGAGCAAGGCAGGCTGACTGGAGCAGGTGCCATCCTGCCTGCACATGTCTGGCCCAGCTCCTCCTAAGCAGCAGCTGAAGGCAGCAGGTGGGCACCGCTCTAGTCTGCCCATCTTGTTCTGACCTGCAGTGGCTGCCTGTCCACCTACCTGGTGCACCATGTTGCTCTGCCTTCCTTCCAGACTGTGCCCTGCTTCACTGCCCACCTGCTTCTGCCTGCAGCAGCTGATTCCAGGACTTTGAGTTTTCACCAACTGTCCGGGATGCTGGGACAGCCTATGAAATCCAGGACTGTCCTGGCCAAACCAGGATGTATGGTCATCCTACTTATAGGACTAATGATGGTCAGTGGAAATCATGGTGATGTCTGGATTTAAGGCTAAGTCCTGACTTGGACTGTACTTTGTGTATTGAAACAAACAGGCAGAAGGCCACTGTGCCTCGTCTATACCTTAGCAGTGCTCACAAGTTGCACAGCATCTCAACAGAATAATGTGGAGCTGGAAAAGAAAAAGAGAAAACGCACACCTTTTTCCTTCTGAAATTTGAAAAATGTGATCCACTGCCTTTGTATTCGAAAGTTTGTCTAACTTTATCCCAATTATGCAGTTGGTCCAATAAAATATATTACTCTAAGAAATCCTTGCGCCTCACAATTTCTGGCCCATCACAGATCCAACATGAGTTTTACACTGCAGTCAGTTGTAAAGTCAGTTAAAATGGGGGCAGGGAGGCAAGTTGTATTGCAGCATTTTTATTTTTTTCCCATGTTTATTTGCAATGTGCCTGGCAATGGCAGCAGCATTTCTAGTTGGGCAGTGCCAAGGGGATCAATTGACTTCACGGCTCAGTGTCTACCTGATTCCCTTCTACAGATGTTAACCACCCTCTTCTTTTAACGGTCTTGATGTTCTGCCAATCAAGCTATCCTTTGTTTCTGCTGTCTCTTGGCTGGTAATGAAGCTCTTAGTTCACTGCCCTGCAGATTCCAGTGAAGTTATATTTGCTTTTGCTTCAATCTTAAACTGCATAATTCCACCCTAAACCCCTGGCATATTAGTAAACTTCTAGTTTCTTTTTAACTGGAGAAAAATATGTATCATTTCATATGTGATACTGCAAGTCCCCATCTGCCCACAATTATGCTAATATATATATTTGTCATTGGCACTCCCTCAATCTGAGAACAATGTCTTCCATGGCTCATTCATGGGTCCTGAGATGATTTAAGAGTCCAATCCTTGAGCCACAGATCCAGCCACAGAAGTTGAAGGTCTTTTTTGCAGGGGAGAGTAGGTTGCATGCTAGGGTTCCTCTCCTTTTCCTTCCTCTGCTTCAAGGGCAAGATGCTTTACCTTGACATGGGCTGACACTTGGTTGAGCTTGTGGTGCCATTGGAGTTGGGCAGCAGCCAAATCGTCCCAACACTTGAAGCTGGCGTATCTTTTCTGCATCTGAGAATCATAGAAAATGAGGCTGGGTAGGGACCTCAGGAAGGCATCTAGTTCAGTGGTTTTCAACTTTTTTGGACCCCAGACTCTCTTTTTAAAACAACATTGATGGCCAGTCCTGATCTGCAGCCCCTTGCAGGCTGGAATCTCTCACAGCCTGAAAGGGAAAAGCCACCATTTCCCATGTTTTTCTCCTTCAAAGGAGAGTCCATTTTGAAAGCTTGTTGATTAATTTTTAAAGCTTGCTTGCAACACTTTCGTATGTTCTCGTCACCCACTTTTGGGTTGAGAAACGCTGCTGTAGTCCAACCCCCTGCTGCAAGCAGGACCCCCCGCAAGCTAGACCATCCCAGGCAAGGCTTTGTCGAGCTAGGTCTTAAAAACCTCCTAAAAGGATGGAGGCTCATCACCTCTCCGCGTAGCCTGTCCCAGTGCTTCACCACCCTCCTGGTGAGAGTGTCTTCTTTCTTTTCCCCTGAGATCCGACTTAAACTTCCCTTGCTGCAACCGGAGCACACTGCTCCTCGGCCTGCCTCCAGCCTGCCCTTGTCTGGCCCTAGGCTGGGAGCTGGTTTGGGGAGGGGCGTGGCGGGCCGGGCAGCCCCTGCTTGTCTCCCTCCTTGTCTGAAAGGTGCAGCCCTGCCTGCCTGCCCGCCCGTCCTTCTTTCTTTTCCCCTGAGATCCGACTTAAACTTCCCTTGCTGCAACCGGAGCACACTGCTCCTCGGCCTGCCTCCAGCCTGCCCTTGTCTGGCCCTAGGCTGGGAGCTGGTTTGGGGAGGGGCGTGGCGGGCCGGGCAGCCCCTGCTTGTCTCCCTCCTTGTCTGAAAGGTGCAGCCCTGCCTGCCTGCCCGCCCGTCCGCAAGGCGCCGGGCGGAGCGCGCGGGGCA
>NW_005843145.1:194278-201520 GCF_000455745.1 Alligator sinensis | reverse complement strand
TCCCCTGCTTGTTACCTCCTTCTTCCTTCGGCCCCTGCCCGGGCTCTGCCCTTGCTCCAGGGAGGCGAGAGTCAGCGCCGCGGGGGCTGGGCTGGGCGGGCCGGGGGGAGCCGAGCCGTGCCCTGTGCCCCGGCTCGGGGGAGTGACTGGGAAGAAGCGGCAGAAGGACGCACTCTTACAGCTGGAGGATCCGGCGTTTAGCAACCTTGCCTTGGAAATCCCTCCCAAGCATTCCTTTGCTCGGCATCCTTAGGGCTGTTGGGGTTTCCCTTAGCAAGCAGCCAGCGGGTCCGGGAGCTGTAGATGGCCCCACTTGGCCTAAAGCTCCTTCCCCGTCAAGAGTGATCCCCGCTTTCCGATCTGCAATCTCTGCATGCAGGGGCGCTGCCTGCGTGGGGCAGGGGTGCCACTGTACATGTGTGCCGGACGAGGGCTGTCACCTGAAATGTGTCAAACTTTCCACATGTCCATCACCTTGCCCCCCCCCCCCCCCCAAAAAAAAAAAAAAAAAAAAAAGCGCGCCTACGGGTGTGTGATTCCCTGGGAGGGGATCATTACCTCTGCTTTTTTCCGCCTGGTAATTATCTTGTGTGTAAAGCTTCATTTAACTTCAATAGATGGGGCAGAACAGTGCACCAGAATCACTTCCTAAGATATGTTTAGGCAGGAAGGGACTGGCAGTATCTTTCAGAGCTATTTAACATTTCAAGATCAGATCTGTTTTAGGAGAGGAGACTTTTTCTGGGGAGGGCTTTCTAGAGCCAGACGGCTACTCAGGTGCCCAAACTCACAGGGTGTAATTTACCCAAGATATTCAAGTGCAGGCTGTTTAGAGCTGTCTGTGCATATAGCAGTCTGATACAGCAGGATGCCTGGTTATACACAGGGGTGTGGCTTACTTTGAAAAGGAGACTGAATGCACATTCCCTTCTAACTACATCTATTCTAACCAGGACTTTTTTGTAGTAGGGCAAACGCTGATGTAATGGCAAGTACCTTCGAAAAGGCACTGGTATGGGGAGAGTATTGCCTTCCACTTTCATTAATTCTTGCTACTTTGTGCACGTGCCTGTGGATTTTTCAAAAGACTTGCATGGAATGTGTATGGTTTGAGGCAGAATGGATTGGTACGCCACTGTGTAGATAAGGCATGGCCATTGTCCCAAATAGCTCATGTAATATTAATAACACATGTTAAGAGCAGTTAGCTTTTATATTGGTTGCGTAACAAAAGGCCAGGATAGGAATTGCCCCTGGAAAAAAATCATAGGTCCAGTAACAGGGCTGACTTTGCAGTTTTGGCACTGAGTCATGATTTTCCCGTATCCGGCTATCCCATTGTTAATTGTGAATTTAGGCTGGCAGTAGGCTGCCCATCCTTCCCTGTATGAATCATCACTTTGTCAAGCCCTGTATCAAAAGCAAGGCTTTTCCCAAATGCCGACTCAGTTGTGCTAAGAGTTTGAAATAGTTTGATGTCTGTTGACTGGAGTTAATCACTTTAATCATATTAAAGGATGATATAATTTCTATTCACATTTTTTTTTTTTTTAATTTCTGACTTTCTTACTTATTTCTGACTATAAAAATGTGGGTTTACAGTAGTGTTCTTACCTGCTGTGTGCTGACTTCGGTTTGATTTTTGTAATGATGTTTACTGACTATATCATCACAGGTAGCATTTTCCAACACTTACCAAAAGATGGTATTTTGAATTACCACAAGTCCAGTACCCTCAGCCTCCATACTTAAACAAGATGTTTCTGGAAAGTATGTAGTAAATACATAGCATGTGTTGGATATTTTAATGGCTTCTACTTTATCTGGACACTGCAAATAGGATTATGACTAGTCTGGGCCAAGCAGAAGGTGAAGGAATTCTTAAAATATCAAAAGAAAGAACAGTGACTGGTTGGTTTAAGACATTTTACTACTTTCAAGAGTCCCTCATCAAATTAGCTTTATGAGAGAGGTCTGAGGGACCCAGGGGAGAGAGGACAGACTGTGACTTTAAGGTGATTTAGTACTTAAACTAGCCCCTTCCAATTTGATGTAAAGCAGGATTATTTTAGGAAGGCAGGTATACATCGCTGAACCTTCTTGTGCTTCTGTAGAAAAGGAAGGGACAAGAAAGACAGTCAGATGTGAGGAGGAAGTGGGAAGAGAAAAATTGGAAACTTCAGCAGCAGATTCATTTTTCCCACTGTATGCTCTGAAGAGGCTGCTGGCAATGTACAGAATATATTTTTCCTTATGAAAGCATCAGGGGTCTTCCTTCACATGATCCTCTGAGATCATCAAGCTTCTGAGTTCTGTGGGAACACAAATTCCTCACGCTGGTTTCTGTTCTCATCTTTCCATAGCATCAGTAATAGCAGAAGTGGAGTAGTTGGGAAGCTGCGAGGGAGAAGGAAGAGAGAAGTGGAATATAGTCTGTAGGGCAGCTGTGCTTTACTCTAGAATAATTTGGTGGTTATTACATATGTATCTCTTTCATTTATACTAACCTGGTCGGGAATGGGTCAGGTGTTAATATACTGGGTTAGATTAGACAATCTGTCAGAGCACTGATCTTCTTTATGGCAGTTTAAATGCAAAATTGTCCTATACATCTTTCCTTGTATTTCATTCATCTGTTTTATTATGCCAGTGGAAAATAAATCAAAATGGAAAACTATATTCCTAGTGATTTATGTTTTAAGAATTGGGGAATTTCCTGAGTTGTAAATAGTGGAAAGTAAAACAAAAACGACTTTTTCATGAATATGGACTCAGACTATTTAGTACCCTCTCCATTTTTACTAATGAAATATGGGGTATGTCAGTCACTACTGCCCCCATTTACTGGAGGAATGTGGCAAGATTTTTGGACACCATGGTAGTGAGGTCCAAGCCTTGAAAACTGTAACCTGATCCATAGGTCCCGCTCCTCAATCTAGGAAGCAAAAGCTCCAATTACACCCTTATGTAACATCACTATTCATGTTCTCCAAACAGAAGGAAACAAGGACTCGATGCCTAATGTAAAAGTTAAGCAGGAAACTGGTTTATTAAATGCCCAGGAACATTTAATTACAAGAAGAGGTCAGTCCATGGCACAAAGGAGTAATTTTTTGCTTTACAATTCTGAGAATCAAAAGGTTAAAGGTGACTATTCTTCTTTTGTGCTGGTGCTTAGCAAGAGGCTACAGCTCCTTGCCATTGGCCAGCTCAACAGCTGTTTGTGGGTTGTGATTCTGGCCACCGTGCTTTCTCTGAATTCTGCTTGAGGTTTTCTGTCTTTTTGCCTGGCAGAAATGTGGAACAGCCTATAACTCTGGACTGGAGGTTTTGCTCTTTCTTGTCCTAGCAAGGGATGTGTTTGGGCTTCACTAATTAAACTTCTATCCTAGCCGATTTATTTTCTATAAGGGGAGTGGTAACTCTGCTCTCCTATCCCTCTTTTTTTTTGGTGGAGTTAGGAATAGCAGAGTTTCCACTTGTCTGCTGTCAGACCCTGCCAGTCTGCATTTCTCCACTCTTGTGGTTCTCTCATTCATCCCAGTCCCTTTTGGTTTGATTAGGGGCACTGCTTTTCTGACCATAGAGCAAGCAAGGGTTCTACCCAAACCCCTAAACCAGTGTTGCTTAAGCTCAGGTCCGTGAGGCCAAGATACCTGGCTTGTGGGTTTCCCCATGAGTCCACAAGTATGGTGGCAGGAGAGTAGTGGCAGCATTAATTGCCACTGCTGCCAAATTTCTGGACCTGTGTGTGGGGAGCCCTGTGGGCTGAATGATATGGCCCTTCATGCAAGATATAGTGCTGGTGTGTGGTGGGGCCCAGTGTGCAGGGTCACTTCACGGCTATACCTGGAATGCAGGCTTAGGCCAATGCCATGCAGGATCTAGCCTGTAGATCACTTGTGTATGTGTGATTTGGCCTGGGGACTGGCCTCACATCAGTCATTCGGCCTGCGGGGGCTACTGCCCTAAATGAATGAGAGTGTCAAATCCCTTCAGCATCCGTTTGCACTACCTGGTTCAGGCTACTTCCTTATACAAACGAGAGAACCTTCCTCGGGCTTCCTATTCACTTCTTAAAAGTTCTCTTCCCCCATCCTCACTGTAGGCAGCTCCAGCTAGGTGTTTAACTCTGGTTAGTGTCCTCTGACTCTGGATCTTCTGTAGGTCTATATATCCTGTAAATGATGTGACTGGACTCTGTTAGATAAAAAGCACCACTTCTGGACAGCTGCCTCACCTGATTACTAACCCAAACTCTGCATGGGGAAGCAGATAGAGGTACAGTTGTGCCTGAGCCAGCCCAACTTCTGTTAGTAGGACTCCCTTGGAGTACTTGCAAATCTTGCTTCTACCCATAGGGTATTCTGTTACCACATCCTTGATATTGCTGGGGACCTAGACACCAGCTTTTGAGGATGTCCCATCCATCCTATGCTTGCCAAATTCAAAGCTGCTTCTGGGACCATGTGCTGCAGCTGTAAAGGAGGCTGAAAACAGATCTCAAGATCAGTCAGGAAGGTACTCCTGGAGCTGATTCACTGGCACATTTCTGTGTTTGGTGCATGAAAGGGGATGTGCCCAAGAGAGGGTGTCCCTGGCAGGAGTGGGTATGTAGCTTGGACAGACTGGTAGGTGAATGATATGGACATGATTCTTGCCACTTTCACTGTAGTCCTCAGGGTTTAAAGAATAGCTGTAAAACTGGGCAGTTAAGCTTATCTCTTGTTTGAGGATTGCTGTCAGTAGTGGCAGAAGCCTGAAAGCTGTCCGCAGACTCAGGAAGGCAATATTAATCATCCATATAAACAGCAGGTTTAATCTGTGCACCATTAAGCTTTCTTTTGGATGGAAGCTTAAATTCTGCAGAAGCAGATAGTCTGCTCCTGTTTCCCCTCCACTGCCTTCTACCAGGGGAAATTACTGACATGCCACTAGTAAATAAATTTCTGGCTCTTTCCCAATGTATTCTAATCATGCCAGTGACCTCGTACTGGTAATGAAAAGTATTGTTTCACTTCAACAGTGTGTGTCAAGGGATAGGCCACTGTGTGTCTTTCCGAAGCAAAAGATTGAAATACATGCTGTTTTGGGAGAAGTCTGAGGTAGATTGAGTGATTGGGAATAAAGTGAGAAAGGAGCATCCTTTTCTACCCAACAAAAGTCTGCAGGGAAGCTAACATTCCATCCTGGGCATGAAAGCAGTCCACAGATGGACCTTAAACCTAAGTAAGCAGACTGAAAGTTTAGTAAACAGGCTGAAGGCCTAAGATAAGGAATCCAAATAGCCTAAGTCATAAGCAGAGAAAGCAAAGATGTTTAGTGTCTGAAAGGTTTCCTCACTAGTGGGGGTGGAGGGTGGGTGTATCTTGAATGTTAGACATCTTTTGGCCCTAACTTTTTTGCCAGCCAGCCTGAAACTGCCTTAGTGTGGGTGTGCTAAACATCTTCATAATCTCTTCTCTGTTATCTTCCTTTGTAGAAGGATAAGTACTAGAGGGCATGTGATTTAAGTAGTATTCCCATGCTGTTGAGCCAGAGGCTCAGATTAATGGAAAGAAAAGGTGTTGTGAAGAAGCAAAAAATAGTGTACTTTGGGAGAAGGGAGGAGAAAATGACAATTTGAGGCCTAAAATGCTTGCAGTGGGAGGAGGAAATAGGCACAACAATATCAAAATTACTCAATGAAAATTGCTCTGGTTTCGGACAATGAAGACTGATTATTTCTCAGTCTCATCAGCAGAAAGCTCTTTGCAAGGGCTTGTGAAATATGGCAGATGAATGGCATTGGCCTGTGCTGGTCCCTGCCTGGTCAGCAGCAGTGCACCTTTTTATCTCCTCCCCCAAACATGTATATACTCTTTTTCTCTCTCCTCCTCTTTACTTTTTCCTTTCTACAGCTTGCACCTTCTAAAGTTACGCAATGAAGTTAGAATAGGAAAGATTAAATTTGAAGAGGGTCTAGTAGAAGCAATTGCATACATTGGATACCTCTTGAGAGATCAAGATAACATCCAAAAAGGGAGCAAATTCTGGTCTATTCTTTTTTGTCATCTACAGGTACTCCTCACTTAATATCGTCTTGGTTAACGTTTCATTATTACGTTGCTGATCTATTAGAGAACATACTCACTTAAAGTCATGCAATGTTTGATTATAATGTTCTTTGGCCACTGCCTGCTAGTAGGTAACTACTGTGATGTAATTGGATTTGCTTAACATTGTTTTGCTTAAAGTTGCATTTTTCAAGAACGTAACTACGATATTAAGTGAGGAGTAGCTGTACATAATTTTTTATTGCTTGCATAGCCTGTTCACTTGCATAAAAGATCACATTGGTGATTTTTAGATCTTAAAAAAGGCAGTAGCTCTAAGGTATCCACTGTAAGTACACATAGTGGAGTAGAATGAATGCAGATGCTGTAATTTAGTTTTGTTCTTATAGATGTTTCTGGACATTACTAATCTGAAGTGTAAAATCAAGATGGGAATGCCTGTGGGTGATAAACTAGGAATGCTGTCTCTGCAAAACTGAGACTTAATATTCTAACTTCCCGGTGTTGAAACCTCTTCCTGAATTGAAAGCTTAGTTGTGGCCTTTGTGATCAAAGGAGGTACTGCCATCATTGAATAAAGGTGTTCTGAGTACCATTCTTAGAAAAAATATAGATCTGCTGCTAGGGAGAGAGAGAGAGAGAGAGTTTGTGTGTGTGTGTTGGGGGGGAGAAGATGAAACTGACAATAGCCTGGTCAATTTTCATCCAGGGTTGCTTTGCAAGGCAGTAAGAAGCAAAATCAAGAGGCAGTGGAAGAAAGCATTGGCTGAGGGATGGAGAGGCTGCTGGAGATATCCTTTTGTTCCATCACTGAAGTGAGTCTTGGGATTGATTAACTGTGATGAAAATATC
The DNA here is from genome assembly GCF_000455745.1 of Alligator sinensis. Lineage (NCBI taxonomy): Eukaryota > Metazoa > Chordata > Crocodylia > Alligatoridae > Alligator > Alligator sinensis. The sequence continues at coordinate 194,612 of NW_005843145.1, read as the reverse complement.
TCATGGTCTAAGGAAGTAGTCAGAAGGCTCTTCTTGCCTGAGGGTAAGGAGAAGAGTTGAAAGGAATGCTCTTCCTAGCAGTTTGAGAAACTGGACTCAGGTTTATCAGTTGTAAAAGTTGGATCAGGTAAGTACCCTGATAAGAATTAGTTATGTAGGCTAGGGGCCAGGAGGAGGAAGGTATAGGGGTGTGTGTATGTCAAATTATGGTGTGATAAACATTTGTTATGTATGAAGCTGTATTTCTGCAGGGCTGAGTGCATGTGGGTGGGTGGATAGGAGAGAGCGATGAAATAAGTTGGAAAAGTGGCATAAACTATTTGGATGAGAAGCA
>NW_005843145.1:182883-194247 GCF_000455745.1 Alligator sinensis | reverse complement strand
AAGAGTAAAATACAGGGGTTGTAAGATAAGAGCACCCAGGGGGCATAAATAAGAGGAGGATGTTTCTGGAGAGAGATTCCTGTAGAGATAAAGAAATACTGACACCATTGCACACCGCACTGGTGAAACCTTATCTAGAATTCTGTGTCCAGTTCTGGTTATCCATGTTCAGCACTGATAAATCTGAATAGGAATGGGTACAGAGAAGGCTACTAGGCCGAGTGGGGAAATGGGAAGCTATCATAGAAGAGGAGACCCAAACAGTTTGGCTTGTTTAGCCCACAAAAACAAAGGCGCAGAAGGGGAGACAGTATCAATAGATAGCTGTCTCCACCACTTAAAATGCACAGCTAACATGGGCAGCCATTTATATTGCACAGGTATTTATAACACTAGCCATTTGCCATCTCTGTAGATCTCAATGATAAAGGCATCACTTGCGCTGTATTAAGCATGCCAGTTATTTTGTGCAGACTCAGCACAAGAGAGCAGCTAACACCAGCTTTGAAACTGATATTGATTAGAGGTGCAATGATACATTGGACCGATATTGGATTGGCACTGATATAAAGAAAATTGGCTGTATTGGAAATTGGCTTTTTTTGCTTGACACGGCTGATAATTTGGTGGATAAATGCACCGTGCATGCGTGCAGCCGCAGCACAGCACGTAGGTGGCGAGGAGCACAGCCTGGCAGCATGGAGTTCGTTCAGTTTCTGAAAGGGTTTGTAAGTCATGGTTGCCTGTGATAGATACGGATTGGATTTGATGACGTAGGAGATCTCTTCCAATCCTGTGATTTCAGTGGTGTGACCAACTAAGTGGCAAAGGCTGCTTCTGTGAGTGGCATGTGGCACAGGAGACAGGCAGCACAGTGGCAGGTAAGGCATAGTATTAGATCAAACAGGCAAGAGAAAGCAGGAAAAAGAGGGACCTCTATTTACCCCATGTGCTGAGAGGGAAGTTGCTTACTACATTGAGCAGCTGTGACTAGTTGCATTGGAAGCCAATGGAAGGTTAAAAGCCATTAATAAGAGATCTTAGATCCATCTGGGGTTGTACGGGTAAATCTTTGGTTTACATAGAATTCCCATGTGGTATCTAATATGAGTGGAGACCTGGTGACTGGGTGGCATGCTGGCACAGCATATTTAGAGTGACCCACATCACTACCTTGGGGGTGGGCAAAATGGTGGATCCAGCTGGTAGCTGGATTCCATTTCCCAGCAGCCCCTGCTTGCATCTCTGTGACTGGTTTTCATGGAGATCCCAGTAGCAGCTGGGTCAGGGTTTCCATGGAGACCAGCCCCACCAGCTCTGGCATGGTGCGCGGCTGGGCAGGGAGCTGCTTTGGGGCCAGGCTAAGGATCTTGCAGTAGTGGTCTGGAGCCGGGCAGAGCTCTGATCTGCTGTCTACATGCCCTGGAGTCTGCCATGGGCCTGATCTGGCCCGTGGGCCAGACTTTGCCTGCCCCTGCACTAACTAGTAATGTATTACTACATATTGTAATGGCTGGAAGGACTCTGAAGGTTTCTCAGGCAACCTGAAACGTGCAAAGCTGTTAAAAAAATGTGCAGAAATTCTGAAGCTGTGAGAAATCTGTGGAATGACCCTAAACCCCCTGACAGGAATTCTGTGCACCCTGACCCTGACCTCCCTATGGAATTCTGAGTAGAGGCATGTATGTGTTGGGAATATTGTTTTAATTTCTGGAAAACATCAACCAGTCTTGTATGTGAAGGGAAATAGGAAAAATGTGCTGCCTCTGAATAGCTGTGTGCCTACTGTGTGATATTTTAGGAAGGTATCTTGGACTAAATCTGTGAAACTTTGAATTTATTTTTTTTAATTCCATGGTTTTAATAGTAATATTGTGCACTGCTGTTTAGCCACATGCATTTAAAAAAAATTTTTTTTGATTGGTTTAAAAAAACAAAAAAAAAAAAAAAAAAAAAAAAAAGTTGTCTTCATGGCTTAGAAGTGACTGTTTTAGAGCTGTCTCTAAAACAAGACATCTGTTGATAAGCATTTAGGTCAGCAGAAATAACTGAAGATCTCTTGAGTAAAAATGTTATTACTTTATGTGATTTCTATTTATAGTAATGAAAATGACCATTTAGAATGATAATGGAAAATCCAGATTCTCTTGAAATATGGAGAAATTTTCTATAATAGTTTTAGTAATAGATGCAGTTTACCTAATCTTCCTCTCCTCCCCCACCCCATTGCACTCAAATCCAAATATTTTAATTTTTTTCTCTTTTTTTCTTGTCTATTAAAAATAGTATCAGCATCCCACTGCATAGAATTAGGTGTGCATTGCATGCAATCATGGAAACTGATTGAAGCCCCTCTATTAAAAGGTGTCTTGACCATCCATACTGTTTTAAAAATAAACATCTAAATTGTAAAGTTTCTAATGTTTGTTATAAGAAACTGCTGTTGTAGATAACAGATCTCTGGATGGATTTCTCAGTGCATTTTTCCTCTAGTCAGTGTTTTTGCAGAGGGATGAAATAAATTAAAAATCTCCCTGCATTAAAATCCATTAGGATATTTTTGGGAGGGGTCATACATTTGAGGACTTTCTTGGACATTAACATCTGGATCAGATATACTGTGTAGGCCACATGGAGTAGGTGGGCTTCCTCCCACCTTTTTGTGACTTTTCTGGTCTCTTGTAATAGACGTTGCTTGTGTAAGACAGTTGAAAGTGCTGGGGTCTTTAGGTGTTAGGATAAGACAGAGAAATGCCACTCAATATGCTTTTTCTGCTGGAGAGATCTGTTGGTGAGTTCTGCGTTTAGCCCTTTTTGTAGCCAGCAGAGCTACAGTGAGGTAGAGGGATTGGACTCTTGGGGCGTTTTTACATGTGCAAGCATTGCAACGCCAGGTGCTTTGAATAGCGCCCAGTGCTGCGATGCTTGCAGTTGTTTAAGTGGTGAAATGCGCATCAGCGTGCAGAAAATGGCGGCGATGTGCTCTTGAGCTAAAACACCTTGGAACTGCTTTGGTTCAAAAATGCACCACCACCATTTTCTGTGTGCTGATGCACATTTCACTGCTTATACAACTGCATGTGGCACTGTGTAGTGTGTGTCAGCTCACATGCGGAGCAGACTCAAGTAATTGAGTTTTCTGTGAAGTGGCAGATCTCCAGCTCATCTTGGGACAAAAAGGTATGTGTACACATGCCCTTATCTGTCTCACCTGCCCCCCCCTAATATAAATGGCACTGCAGGCTAGACAAGGTTTCAGGGCTATGTTGTCAGTCTGGGGGTGGCAGGGTGCATTGTGCAGCATCTGAAGATGAACATTGGGGACTGCATCAGGATACTGGTGGTTTTAACTGAATTCCTTTCTTTTTGTATTGTTCATTTTCTTATTTTGTACAATCTGTAAAGCTGTCATAGGAAGTGCATTGGTTACATTTTTGGCTTTAATTCAGGCGCTTTATCCTTGCAAGACTGTACAGCTTTGTGAAGGTTGGGGACTTGTTTCTAGCTTCTGTTAGAGAATGGGAGTCAAGGACATTATCCCTAATGAGGCTTACAAATGTCTACCAGATCATTAGAGGACTGATGTAGGAAGACCAGAGGGACCGCTTCCTATGCATGGGATTTTGCGTGATAGCCAGTAAGGGTCTACCTGTTTTAGTGGTATTTCAGATCAAATCATCACCTCAACAACTGTTTTTATGTGGCATCCTTCTTTCCCACCCATCAACATATAGGCCACAACTTGAACAAGTATTGAAGTCCTTGTCCCCTTCTTTGATTATCTTAGTCATATTTTTAGCTGTGTTTTAACTGTTGTCAGAGAGTTCTTAGGAAGAACAGATGTTTTGAAGGAGGGGTGGCCATGTGTCCCACAAACGGCATAGGCAGTCTCTATATGTGACATGGCATATGGCAAATCAGAGAAATGCAGTGCTCCACAGTGACGCATAGGGCAGGAAACAAAATGCAGAGCAGCAGGTTGGGCAGGGAAAGGGGATTGGAGTGGTACTTGGGGAGGACACAGGGATAACTTGTGGCACTCTTACCAAAAAGCTTGGCCCCCACTGTTGCAAAGTAGATTTGCCACCAGGACTGTCATGTACTCAAGTGTAATAAACCTATTATATATGAGGACCTTGCATGAATCATGTCTCACTGACACGGCAAACAGAAATGTATAAATCCAGCTGTTCTGTGTTATACAGAAATGGGTGATTAGTCTAGTCAATGGAGAAAGGAGTGGCTTGCTTTACATGTGGAAGGGGAAGCAAAAGTATCTTTATTATTATAAGAGTATAAATGAGGCATATAGTTTGGTGTTGAATGTTTTATCTCTCCCAAAGGAGTGAGACCTTTCTATTAAGAAAAATGTTTTGACTTGGTGTTGTGCACACTAGCCACTTCTGTGCAGTACAGTGCAGTGATAAGGTAGTGGTGGGTCTTTGAACACAAACTCTGGCCTGTTACAAGGCCAAAGTCCACAAAATCCTAGCTTGCTGTATTGCTGTATGTACCTCTGTTCTCTAACAGTTAAATATAACCTTTGGATTGATGTGGGGAAAAGAACAAACAAACTGGCATTAAAATGAAGCGGCAGTTTACTAGATCAAGGTAGGAAGTAAGTGGGTGGAAAAAAGTAGATTTTGCACTTTTCTTCAGTGGCTAAGGGTGTCCTTTTGTGTGCTATTGATCTATTCCAGGGATGGTCAATCTGTGATAAACGTGCCAAAAGTGGCATAGACAGCATCTGCATGTGGCACATTGCAGATTTGGAGGGGAAGGAAGCACAGTGGCTGATGATGAGGCAGGGAGCAGGAAGAAGAGCAGTGGGTCAGGGACAGGAAGGGGTTTGGAAAGACATATGGGCAGAGTGCAGGGCTTAATTTGTGGCCTGCCTGCCAAAAAGGTTGGCCCTCACTGATCTGTCCTACTCTGGCCTAAAAATCCATGTAGTTCAAAGAACAATGGCAACTTGAAATCCAGTTTGTGCTTAAAAAATAAACTTACCTCTGAATATTTCTCAGTACTTTTCTGGCTTCTACAACCTTAATTTTCTCTCTCTCTATTTTCTTCCTGAAGTGGAAAGACCTGCACAAATAAACTACAGTAAAAGTAGTTTTGCCACAACAACCTAAGGAAGTACAGGTTGGGTGAATGGACTTTGAGGTAGACAGAAAAATGGCTGGATTGTTGGGCTCGCAGGGTACTAATTAATGGCCCAATGCCTAGTTGGCAGCTGGTATCAAGTGGAGTTCCCCAGGTGCTGGTTCTGGGGCCATTTTTTTCAAAATCTTCATCAGTGACCTGGAAGATGAGATGGAGTGCACCCTCAGCAAGTCTGCAGATGACACCAAGCTGGGTAGAGTAGTAGGTACGCTGTAGGGTACAGTTCAGAGAGACTTTGACAAATGGGAAGATTGGACTGAAAGAAATCTCAAGAAGTTCAGTTAGAACAAGTACCGAATCCTGCACTTAGGACCGAACAAACCCATACACTGGTATAGGGTGGAAACTGGTTGGCTAAGCAGCAGCTCTGCAGAAAAGGACCTGGGGGTTACAGTGGGCAATAAGCTGAATATGAGCCAACAGTGTGTGAAGAAAGCTAATGGGATACTAGGCTACATTAGGGAAGTGATTATTCCCCTCTATTTGGCACTGGTGATGCCACATCTGGAGTACCGTGTCCAGTTTTGGGCACCCTTGCTACAGAAAGAATGTGGACAAATTAGAGTCTGGAAAAGGACAATGACAGTGGTGGGGGCTGGGCACATGACTTAAGAGGAAAGGCTGGGGGAACAGCATATTTAGTTTGGAGAAGAGAAGACCGAGGGGAGATTTAATAGCAGTCTTCAACTCCTTGAAGGGTGGTTCCAAGGAGAATGGAGCTAGACTGTTTTCAGTGGTGGCAGATGACAGAACAAGGAGCAATGGTCTCAAATTGCAGTAAGGGAAGCTTAGGTTAGATATTATTAAGAATTTTCTCACTAGGAGGTAGTAAAACACTGGAACAGGTTACCCAGAGATGCTATGGAATCTCCATCCTTGGAGGTTTTTAAGACCTGTGTAGACAAAGTCGTGGCTTGGATGGTATAGTTGGGGATGGTCCTGCTTTGAGCAGGGGTTTGATGACCGCCTGAGATCCCTTTCAACCCAAATTTTATACAATTCTAAGTAGTTCTGAGGTTTTCTAAGAGTCCATTTCAATGTGGAAACAAAACAAAGGGGAAAAAGATACAAAAGATGGTTTGTCTGTTTTTAAGTGTTTTAAAATATAGGATTAAACTATGGATACAGGTTTTTCAAGTAGAGACAATTTAGGTAAATGTCAAATTTCTATGTTTAGGTGTTGGGATGAGAATGTTCAAGGCACTCTGCAGTTAACTGATTAAAAAGAAATTCTTGCTTGGAGGGTTTCTGCTTATCTGGAAGTCATTGGGAATTTTGCCAGTCTGAGAGAACCAAATTGGATCCTTTATTGAAGAGTTGTTCCCTGTTATACAGAAAATGGGGAAGTGTAAAAGTTCTCTTCCCAAAAAGCAAAAGTAATTTAACACAGAAGGTACTAGTCAGGCTGCACAATAACAGGTTGCCAAAAAAGACTACACCACACCTATAATCTATGAAACCTATTGGTGTAATTCAGAATGTTAAAAGAACTTACCTAAAGGAAAAGCAGAACTTAAAACACCCTTGATATTTTAAGACTACCTTTGAACAGGTGCTAAAAGGCTGCTGGATTGAATTTTCAGTAGCAAACATCTTTCCAAATCCAACAAGTCTGTGTAACCACCACAGATCAGTTTTCTAACGGTACTACAAGGCGTTAGGAAATAGATCAACACTGTTTCAGTAACTGTTGGTGACCATGTTTTACATGCATAAAATAATTGCAAGTAATTTGAACAATAAAATGTATAGGAGAGTACAACAGTTTTTTTTTATTCTAGGAGTGTTTCAAAAACCTCTTGTAACAAGAAACATATTTTAATAAGGAAACATCAGAGTAAATTGGGAAAAAGCACATGACAAATGTAAATGACCTTTTTCCCCATGGTATTTGTTTAACCATTCTTCAATGAAGAGGAAGAGAGAACAAAATCTGTTCTTTGCATACAACTCTAATGGCCTTTGCCTTTTGTGGTTAAATACAGAATATCTCATATGTGACTTTACTCAACGTTTATACCCTTATCACAAAAAAGATCAATAAAAGCATACAGGAGCTGTCCTTGAGGATGAATAACACCTTCTGCACTGAACTGGGACATTCTAATCCATGAGAGAGTTGTACAATGTGGTTTAAAATTGTAATAATCACAGTAAGTAGAATCATCAAGATCAGGGATATCAAATTCATCTGGTCTCGTGGTCCAGATGAGTGGCCCAGGACTGGTCCCTGGAGTAGATAAAAGGCATAGATTTTGGCTGGATTTGACATTCTGGGGTTGTGGGAAATGTGTGGTTGTCCTGAACTGACCCTGCGTGAGCACTGGGGGCCAGATGATGTGACACTGCAGGTTTTATCTTTGACTCCCCTGATCTAGATGATCATGTTTTATCCACAGTTCATGTCAGAGGTGATGCACTATCTCAGTAAAATGTTCTATAATCTCCTCTTAAAATCTTATTTTACATTGGAGTTTGGAAAAACAGATGTTCAGCCCATGTCTAAAGATGATTGGTTATGGGAAAGGTAATAATACCCCTTTGGTTTGCAACCCTTTGTTCAGCAATATGGAATTTAAGTGGCATCAGCTGTAAATACAAACCAAGCACATGCAAGCTTGCAAATTACTTAATTAGTATTATACAATTTAGTCTGTAGAGATTTTTCCTTTGCTTAAATAGGTTTTGTGGATTTTTAATGGTCTTCAGTGTTGTCTGCACTTGCACATCATCACTGTTCTCTGTAGCCCTCAAAGAAATATATTGTGGTTGAATATGGATACAATAAAAATGTACAACTGACCTATCTTGATCAATTACTTAAATTTTCTTGGAACTTGTGAAAACCTTCCTTTAACTGAACTATAATATCAAAATATGTTTTACATGTACAAAAAAATCTCAGCTCTTTTTCTGAACAGTCCTACAGCTGGGGAAAAAGCATTTGAAGTTGAAGTTTCATTTGCTAAGAACTTTGAATGTGGCAACTATGTGCAGAAAAGGGAGAAAATCTAAGTTTAAAGGAATTTTCTTAAGTGTTTCCAAATAATAGAATTTAGCTGAACTCCATCAGCATTTTTGCCAAGCAAATAAATTTTAAATATCTTGAATATAGTTATTTATGACTTTGCTTAAAAATGAGCCCATCTAGCATTTTTTGGTATGAGTTTCCTGTGTTAACTATAGGCTCTTGTTTTAATATTGCATAACTGAATAAAAATTAGGAAATGCAGGATTAAGGGAGCGTTTAGGAAATGCTGGATTAAGGTTGCAACATACAGCTTTAATGTTCCCTTTTATGTATGCATGCAGCCATGAATTTAAAACATGCTTATTGAATATTATGTTGTGCAAATTCTGTACAGCTGTAGTGCTATAGCTACACAGGTAGCATCTCATAGTTCTGGTCAACAACTTGTCAATTTGTCTTGCAGAAATATTTTTGTGCGAGCGTTTTGTTTTTTATAATTGCAGTCAGCAGAGCCAAGCTTTGTATTAATTTAAAGCTGCTAAGCAGCAGAAATGGTTGCTGTTTAATTAATTTAATAAAAGCATTTTGGTTATCTTAATATGAATAAATATACCTCATTGTCTTCTGTTTTGCTTCCACAATTTACTGGACCCAGTTATGGTTAGCTATTTAAGGACTTCTGTACACACACTGAACGTCTGATGCTTACTGAAAATGAATAAGATTACTGTAAGTTTTCAGAAGTAGATCTTAGAATCCTAGATAAGGCATAACAAGTATTATTTTAGTTTAATACAATGCCAATATTACAAACTACTTTAATATGGCAAATATTGTCTATTTGAAGAAAACAAGTTCTTAGCACGGTCATATTTTGCTCAAAGCTTACGGCAATATGCAAAAACAATGGGAATGGTTTTTTTTTTCTTTTCAGGCGTATTGTGGAACAGGTGTTGCCATTTTATGCAGGTGGCATTTATTTATATGTTAATGCCCTTGGTCTACAGACTTCCTGTCAGATGGTTGAACCCAATTGCCTTCTAGCAGGAAATCTAACAGGTTCTGACATCATCTTGCTGCTTGGCTGTTTTCACCTTTGTGCTTGTTTCCTCACAGCCTCCCTTGTCACTTATTCAATATCTTTGAATAATTCTGGGAGAAGGCTGTAGGCCAGTAATTCTTAACCAGGAAGATCCTTTGAAGGGTGCTGCAAGATGTGAGGAGATGAACAAAGAAGCATTATCTCAGACTTGTCCCTATCTGGCTGATTCTCCTGCTTCCACTACCCACCCCTCATGCAAAGTAGTAAATACTGTAATAGAATCATAGCAAATTAGGTTTGGAAGGGGTCTCAGGAGGTCATCTAGTTCAACCCCCTGCTCAAAGCAGGACCATCCCCAACTATATCATCCCAAGAAAAGCTTTGTCTAGCCGGGTCTTAAAAATCTCCAAGGATGGAAATTCCACAACCTCTCCAGGTAACCTGTTCTAGTGCTTTACTCCCCTCCTTGTGAGAGTTTTTCCTGATAACCAGGGATCCTGGTTTTCTCTGTTTAAAAATCCAGGAAGCAGATCCACCCACCTGTGGCTGTCCTCCCACTGCTTTGTGATGGTAAACAACTCTGATATGCCAGTGTCTTGCCTCTGCCCATGCTGCTACCCCTTATTCTCAACCTGCAGCCCCCTGGCCCTGCCAGTGCCCCTCACTCCTAACCTACAGCCTCCCACCCCCAAGCCGTGCTGGAGCCCCTCCCTACCGACCTGCAGTGCCCTGCCCCCAGCCCTGCTGGTGCCCCTCATTCCTGACCTTCAGCCCCTGCCACCCCTCAGCCATGCTGCCAGGTCTATGGGACCAGGAGTAGGGCCAGGGCCCCCAGTCCCCTGGCCCACCACAGCAGCACTTGAGACCCAGCTGCAGCAGCCAAAGCGGAGTGTGGAACCCAGCCCTACCCCATCTTTCCCCTCCCCTCCCCACAGGTGGCATGACCAGAGTAGAGCCTAGTGGAGCTTGTGGGAGCTGGGGGAGAATGCGGACTGGCTGCTGTGGGTCTGGAGCTCCCCACCCTGCTGCCACCCCCTGCGGGCCTCCATGGTCCAGTGGGTGGGACTCAGCAGGGGAGGGTGGAGAGGCTCAGTGTTGCTGCCACTGCTACAGCTCTTGGGACCCTGCACCAGGCATGCTGCCATGACAAAGTGGCCCCTGTCTGCTTGGCAGCATGGGGGGCTGTGGCATGGAGTTGTGCCCCCCACTCCTGCTAGGCAGGCAGAAGGTGCCTGCCATGGTGGCGCACCTAGTGTGGGGCTTTCAATGGCAGCAGTGGTATGGAGCCCCCTATCCTGAATTGGGTTCCTCCTGCTGGGCCACAGAGGCCCCTGGGGGGCGGGCAGCAAGATGGAGAGCCCCAAAGCATGCAGCAGGTAGCCTGCATTCAGCCCTGCCACATGCACAAATCTGCGGGGGCCAAGGTTCCCTCTAAGGTGTGCGCATGCATGGCCATGCACAGCCTTTTCAAGGCCACGCACCAGGAGAGGCTGGGGCTGGAGCCTGGCGTGGGCTCCACCAGCTCTGGGGAAGTGCTCCACTCCCCTGTATCAGGGCTGGGGAGTGGATCACTTCCCCGGGGCTGGTGGAGCCTGTGCCAGCCTCCTGCCCCAGCCTCCATCCCTGCCTTGCCTCACCTCGGGGAGGAGCTGCTGCCTGCCCCAGTGAGGCTCCACCGGCTCCAGGAGACTGCTCCGCTCCCCTGCGTTGCCTTGGGGAGTGAGGAGGCACGTGGCATCAGGCCCAGAGAGTGGAGCACTGTCCCAGAGCCGGCCGGCGGGGGCTCTGCCGCCTCTGGGGAAGTGCTCCATTCCCCGGCCCTGATGTAGGGGAGTGGAGCACTTCCCCAGAGCCCACGCCAGGTTTCAGCACCAGCCCCCGGCTCCCAGTCCTCAGCCTCCCGGCTCCCAGTCCTCAGCTTCCCAGCCCCAGCCTCTGGCTCCCGGCCCCAGCCTCTGGCCCCAGCATCCGGCCCCAGCTCCAGCCTCCGGCCCCTGGCCCCAGCCCTCAGCCCCCTTTGGTAAGTATCCCACGCCGGACCAAGGCGGCATTCTCACAGACTGAGGTGGCACGCTCACGGACCGCTGCTCCTTAGAGGGAACATTGGCAGGGGCATGTGACCCCGCATGCCCGCTTTCCCGGGAGTGCATGCAGTGGTGGGGGACCAGCCCCCCTCCTGTCCCTT
>NW_005843145.1:180507-182849 GCF_000455745.1 Alligator sinensis | reverse complement strand
GGGCTGGCCCCCCAGGCACGGCTTCCCTCCCCGGCCCTGGCCCCACCCTGGCTGGGCAGTGCCCCCAGCTCCAGTCCTGCTTCATTCCCTCCCTCACCATGAGGGCCTCAATCAGTCCCTCCCTCCCTCCCCTATGTTCCCCTGCCCCCATAGACTTACTTGGCTGTATGGCTGGCTATGTGCATGTGTGTACACACACACACAAGCATGTGGTGCCTTCTGTGTACTGCTCCCCCGAGCCCCAAGCAGCCCCTTGCAGACTGGAACTCTGCCAGCCTGCAAAGGAAAACCCATAGTTTCCCACATTTTGCTTCTTTAAAGGAGAAAATCTCTGTTTTTATGTGGCGAATGGAAAATGTAATCCCTGCTGATGTCTAACCTAAACTTCCTTTGCTGCAGCTTGAGACCGTTGCCCCTTGTTCTGTCATCTGCCACTACTGAGAACAGTCTATCTCCATCCTCTTTCGAATCCTGCTTCCGGTAGTTGCAGGTGGCTATTAAATCCCCCCTCAGTCTTCTCTTCAAACTAAATAAGCCCAGTTCTCTCAGCTTCTCTTCAGAAGTCATGTGCCCCAGCCCCCACACCATTTTTATTGCCCTCTGATGGACTCTGTCCAATTTGTGCACATCCTTTCTGTAATGGGGGGCCCAAAACTGAACATGGTATTCTAGATGTGGCCTCACCAGTGCCAAATAGAGGGGAATAATCACTTCCCTTGCTCTGCTGGCAACATTCCTACTAATGCAGCACAGTATGCTGCTAGACTTCTTGGCAACAAGGGCACCCTTTTGGCTCATATTCAGCTTATTATCCACTGTAAACCCCAGGTCCTTTTCTGCTGCTTAGCCAGTCAGTTCCCAGCCTGTACCCATGGGATTGTTCAATCCTAAGTACAGGACTTTGCACTTGTCCTTATCGAACCTCAAGAGATTTCTTTTGGTACAGTCCTCCAATTTGTTGAAGTCTCTTTGAATACTAGCCCTACCCTCTAGTTTATCTACTACTTCCCCCACTTGCTGAGTGTGCACTCCATCCTATTTTCTAGGTTGGTGATGAAGACTTTGAACAAAACTGACCCCTGGGGCACTCCACTTGATACCAGCTGCCTAGTAGACATCAAGCCAATGATTAATACCCTTTGAGCTTGATGATCCAGCCAGTTTTCTGTCCACCTTACAGTCCATTCATCTAACCTGTACTTCCGTAGGTTGCTTGCGAGAATGTTATGGGAGATGGTCTCAAAAGCCTTGCTAAAGTCAAAGTATATCATGTCCATTGCTCTCCTTGTTTCCACAGAGCCAGAAGCTCATTATAGAAGGCAATCAGGTTGGTCAGGCATGACTTGCCCTTGGTGAATTCATGCTGACTGTTCCTGATACTTTCTCCTCCAAATGCTTAGAAATGGATTCCTTGGGGACCTGCTCCATGATTTTTTCCAGGGACTAAGATAAGGTTGACCAGTCTGTAGTTTCCTGGATCCTCCTTCTTCCCTTTCTTAAAGGTAGGCACTATATTTCCCTTAACCAGTCATCTAGGACCTGTCCCAATCACCATGTGTTTTCAAAGATGGCCAGTGGCTCTGCAGTCACATCAGCCAATTCCCTCAGCACCCTTGAGTGCATCACATCGAGTCCCATGGATTTGTACATGTCCAGCTTTTCTGTATAGTCCCTAACCTGTTTTTTGCCACTATTGGCTGCTTACTTCCTCCTCAAACTGTGCTGTCAGATACAGTAGTCTGGGAGCTAATTTTGCCTGTGAAGACTGAGGTGACTGCAGAGCCACTGGCCATCTTTGAAAACACATGGTGATTGGGACAGGTCCTAGATGACTGGTTAAGGGAAATATAGTGCCTATCTTTAAGAAAGGGAAGAAGGAGGATCCAGAAAACTACAGACTGGTCAACCTTATCTTAGTCCCTGGAAAAATCATGGAGCAGGTCCCCAAACACACTCCTAGCCACCATGGACGTTACCAACCTATACACCAACATCCCACACCAGGATGGCATCCATGCCTGCCTTACATATCTACAGAAACAAGATTACAACCCAGAATACAGACCCAAAAATATCACTGAGCTTATCCCCCCGCTACCTAACCCAGGGACTTTTTACATGCTCCCTAAAATCCACAAACAAGGGAACCCTGGCAGACCTATCATATCCAACCATGGGACCCTAACTGAGGAAATATCAGGTTTTGTTGAATCCATCCTAAAACCGCTTGTCACCCACAGAGCAAGTTTTGTCCAAGACACCACAGACTTGCTACGGAAACTTAAAAACATAGACCACCTTCCCAGCAACACACTCCTAGCCACCATGGACGTTACCAGCTT
>NW_005843145.1:174615-179128 GCF_000455745.1 Alligator sinensis | reverse complement strand
AAGGGTTTTTGAACCCGAAAGCTTGCTTAATAACTATTCTCCAACCATTTGGGTTGGTCTAATAAAAGATATCAAATTCACCCAAGGAACCTTGTCTGCCTTGAATACTTGAGCCTTTTCTTCATCCTTTGTCACTTGTTTGTCTTCCCATTCAGTAAGGGACTCTCACTTTCCCTGATCTTCCTCTTGTTGCTAACATACTTGTAGAAACCCTTCTTGTTACCCTTCACATCCCTTGCTAGCTGCAACTCCAGTTGTGCTTTGGCCTTCCTGACTTCATCCCTGCATGCCCGAGCAATATTCTTATGCTCTTCCTGTGTTATTTGTTTGCTTCCACTTCTTGTAAGCTTCCTTGTTGTGTTTTAGGTCACTGAAGCGTTCCTTGCTAATCTAAACTGGTCTTCTGCCATATTTGCTGGTCTTCCTGTGCATCAGGATGGTTCATTCCTGTACCCTTAGTAAGGTTTCTTCTAAGTACAGCCAGCTTTTCTGGACTCCTTTTCCACTCTCATACTGGCCTCCCAGGGGATCCTGCCCATCAGTTCCCTGGGGGAGTCAAAGTCTGCTTTTCTGAAGTCCAGGGGTCCTACTCTTTTGCTGTCCTTCCTTCCTTTCCTCAGGATTCTGAACTCATTCATCTCATGGTCACTGCTGCCCAAGTTGTCATCCACTCCTACATTTCCCAATAATTCTCCCTTGTTTGTGAGCACTAGGTTAAGAAGAACGTGGCCCCTAGTTGGCCTCTCCAACACTTGCTCTAGGAAGTTGTCCCCAACACTTCCTGGATTGCCTGTGCACTGCTGTATTGCCCTCTCAGTAGATGTCAGGGTGATTGAAGTCCCTTCTAGCTTCTCTTATTCTTTGGAGTCTCAAACCAGCAGAGACTCCCTATGTCTTGAAGGGTGACTGCGCCCAAAAACTTGCCAGGAACTTTTTCCCAACTACTCAGTTCATTTAATAAAAGATATCACATCTACTCAAAGAAACTTGCCTTCCTTGAGGACTCAAGGCATCCCTTGTTTCCAGTGAGGGTTGCTTCAAGTTAAAAAAGTTTGAGAACCACAGCTTCTCCTCCCTGAGGAAACATTCAGGCAACAGATGGAATATATGAATCATTTTGTTCCAAAGTTTATAGAGCTGGTGAGCTTGGAGATGGTACTCATGTTTTCTTTGGTCAGTATTGGCAGGTAATACCCAGAAGCAGGTAATTGGTAGTGGGTGAGCAGCGCTTTCATAGTCAGCAGAGTTTGCCAGTCAGTGTTGCATAGTTGCCAGTCAGTATTGCAAGTCAGTGTTGGATACTACTATGTCCAGTATAGACCATTTCCATACCACCCTGGTTTATTTCCCGTATATTTGTATCCTCCGTGAATCAGTTTCAGCCAGTGATGTCTGTTATTTTGTACAATGGAATATTATTGATATTAATCAATAATATTGATTTCTCTCTGAATTTTTCCTACCTTCATTATGGGTTGTATAAGAAGACTATAATAAAAATAATCAGAATACATTTTCTTCACATTTCAGTTTGTCCATTGGAGATCACTGTAGCTGTTTCAGATCACGGCTCTGTCCTGGCTTGGGTGAAGGCTGTCACCGCTGCAAGGAGCCAGGGCAGAGCTGCGATCTGCCTGCATGCTCCAGGCAGGCGCATGCAGCATATTGTGGCTCTGCCCCAGCTCGGGACCACACTATCACTACTATAAGAAGCTGGGGCAGAGCTGTGATCTGCTGCCTGCAGGTCCTTGCCCAGAGTCACTATATTGACTGTCAAGGGAACTGTGGATCCTGGGAGCCTGTTTTCTTTTACTTCAACAGTAGATTCATAGATTCATAGATGTTAGGGTCGGAAGGGGCCTCAATAGATCATCGAGTCCGACCCCCTGCATAGGCAGGAAAGAGGGCTGGGTCTAGATGACCCCAGCCAGATGCCTATCTAACCTCCTCTTGAAGACCCCCAGGGTAGGGGAGAGCACCACCTCCCTTGGGAGCCCATTCCAGACCTTGGCCACTCTGTGAAGAAGTTCTTCCTGATGTCTAGTCTAAATCTGCTCTCTGCTAGCTTGTAGCCATTATTTCTTGTAACCCGCGGGGGCGCCTTGGTGAATAAAACCTCACCAATTCCCTTCTGTGCCCCCGTGATGAACTTATAGGCAGCCACAAGGTCGCCTCTCAACCTTCTCTTGCAGAGGCTGAAGAGGGCCAGGTGCCCCAGTCTCTCCTCATAGGGCTTGGCCTGCAAGCCCTTAACCATACAAGTGGCCCTTCTCTGGACTATCTCCAGGTTATCCACATCCCTCTTGAAGTGCGGTGCCCAAAATTGAACGCAGTTTTCCAAAGGACTCCAAGATCCCTTTCCGCTTCCATGCCACCAAGCAGGTCATTTCCTAGGCAGTAGGTATGCTGGACATTTTTCCTCCCTAGGTGCAGCACTTTGCATTTCTCCTTGTTGAATTGCATTCTGTTGTTTTCTGCCCATATGTCCAACCTGTCCAGGTCTGCTTGTAGTTTTCCCTGCCCTCCGGCGTGTCTGCTTCTCCCCACATTTTTGTGTCATCCGCAAACTTGGACAGAGTACACTTCACTCCCTCGTCCAAGAGGCTGATGAAGACATTAAAGAGTATCGGTCCTAGGACCGAGCCCTGCGGGACCCCACTGCCCACACCCTTCCAGGTCAATACCGACCCATCCACTACGACTCTCTGGGTGCGACCCTCTAGCCAATTCTCCACCCACTGGACCGTGTAGTCATCCAAGTCACAGCCTCTTAACTTGTTCACCAGTATGGTGTGGGATACCGTATCGAAGGCCTTCCTGAAGTCTTAAGTACATGACGTCAACCCCTACTCCTGCGTCCAGGCATTTTGTAACCTGGTCATAAAAAGAAAATAGATTAGTCAGGCATGATCTACCTGCTACGAACCCGTGCTGGTTTCCCCTTAGCATATTTTTCCTGCCGGGCTCTCGCAAATGTGAGCCTTGATAATTTTTTCAAAGACTTTGCCAAGGATGGAGGTGAGACTGACTGGCCTATAGTTGCTCGAGTCCTCCTTCCTCCCCTTCTTGAAAATGGGGACCACATTGGCCCTTTTCCAGTCCTCTGGGACTTGGCCCATGCGTCACGAGTGTTCAAATATTCCCGCCACTGGCTGGGCAATGATGTCAGCCAGTGCCTTCAGTACCCTCGGATGGAGCTCATCCGGGCCTGCCGACTTAAAGGCATCCAGTTCCTCCAAGTGACTCTGTACCATCTCAGGGTCTGCGCATGGTAGTCTGGCGCCCTGCTGCTGCCTCTCCCCAATCCCGGTGAGAGACTTGTCTTGCCCCTCACTTAGGAACACTGAGGCAAAGAACTCATTGCAAGTAGAGAAAAAGGAAACCAATTAAACAGCATCCAACAATCCATGCTAGCTGCTATATAACAAGTAGAAAGATATTTTGAGCATTACACTTCCACAGGAAGCTGGTGAAAAATCTCTTGTTTCATCATTTTCCTGGGTGTGTGGGTGTCCTGGGAAAGTTCAGACAGAATTTTTATGTACTAGAGTCCGTAACACATGGCATTACTTCCTCTTCTCCTTGGACAAAGGGTATGTGAATTTAATGGTACAAGTTTTTTTTTTTAAAAGGCTTTTGCCTGTTTTATTGTATTTACTCTTACAGTATTCAGCACTGACTTGAAGCATTTCAGATCTGTAATTTCCTTTGGATGATCACTTTGGCCTCCTCTACATGTTACATGTTTTATGCAATTAACTCATTAATGGCACAATTAATTTGGACCAGCTACATGTGCAAATAACTATCACGCTATAAAAAGGTCCATCCAGCTATAAAGTTAGAGCTGAAAAATGTGTAATAACTTCATAGCTGGTTTCTATCCAACTTTAATTTGCATGTACAGCCTGTATCCCCGTGGCTGGGAGCTCCATCAGCTGAAAGGGCTCCCACCTGCAGGGGTATACAATGCACTGCCATGGCTGGGACTCTCAGCCCTGGCAGCTGTGGAGCATTGCCATGGTTGCAAGTCCTACCAACTGTGGGACACGCAGCTGTGGCCACTTGGTACTTGCCAGAGCAGGGGGAGCCCAGGATGGTAATTCTGGGTGGCTCCTGTAACAGCAATAAGGCAAGATTGAATCTGATGCTGGATCCCACTAGTTAAAAAAATTATCTGTTTAACCTCCTCCCGTAATATCGATTAAATGGTTAATAGGTAGCTCATGCCTAATTTAGTAACCTCCGGCAGGAACAGCCCCAGCTCTAGCTCCTTATGTCTTCATTGTGCTCCTGGCACTGTATGCAGTGGCGGGGAGCTGCTGGCAGGGGGCAGCAGGTGTGGTTGAGCCACTAGGGGGTGCTGCCCAGTTGCGGAGCTGCAGCTTCCCCTCACCCACATGGTGAGGGGATCCCACCATGATGGGCATGGGCATCACCGTGCAGCAGCTCCAGCCTGAGAGGTCACTGTTGCAACCCTAACGCCCCTGCTGGGATCCCTCCTGGAGTGCTG
>NW_005843145.1:174366-174585 GCF_000455745.1 Alligator sinensis | reverse complement strand
GGGTCATCAGTGATGTGTCAGACACAGCGATGCTTGCTCCAGCTGCTGCGACAGCTCCTCAGGCCAAGCCAGCCATGTGCTCATCCCTGTCTCAGGGCTGGGCCAGGCCCCATGCAACTTCAGCACCATGGGTGGGAAGGAGAAGGTCACAGTGCCCCTGATGAAGGCTGCCCCAATGGGACTGGACCTCCTCCTTTTGCAAGGACGAGCTGGGGGAGG
>NW_005843145.1:152890-174356 GCF_000455745.1 Alligator sinensis | reverse complement strand
CAGCAGTGTGGAGGAGGAGCCTTTCAGATCTGGGCTGCAGCAGCACGAGAGCAGCGGGAGGTGTAGGGAGCCTGTTGCCCTGCTCAAGCCCCACCAGTGTAGGGGGCTCGGCAGACCCACCGTCTGGCCAAGAGTCTCGCTGCTGTGGCAGGAAGACTCCACTTGAACGCAGTGGGGGGTCTGGCACCTCCCTCGCTCCTTCTCTCCCTCCCCATGGTGGTGGGATCTGGGCACAGGAGAGGTCCACAGCCCTGGCTCTGTTGGCAGCCTCAGCCCCTGCCTATGGGGGCGAGGGGAAGCTGTGACTCTGCAGCAGGGCAGCACTGCCTAGTGGCTCAGCCACATCCACCACCACCTGCTCCTGCTTCCCTGTTAGCAGCCTGGGGCCTCGGCAGCACTGGGAGCACAGTGTAGACATGAGGGGGTGGGGCTGTTCCTGCCAGAGGTCACTAAATGGTAAACAGTATAAATATTATTGGGTTTTAATTATTAACATCCCTAGATCCCACAATCATGCCTTCTGTGACACGGCAGGAGATGTGATTGTGTCAATCACGCATCAGATCCTATCATGCCTTTATGCGAATATCGGCGGGGCTATGATAGTGGAGTGGTCTAACTTCTTTCTTTAAAAAAAATATCTGTGCTAGCCCACAAACATGGGCTCATCTTAGAAAGTCTGTACTGATGAGGGAAATATAATTCATGTCATATAAAGAAGACTGCTCCAGCAAGAGCGAACAGGAGTGGGTATTCAGGAGAGGAAGGACTCTAGAAGGAGGACTGAATGTATATGACCCTTGAGTGCAGGCAGCACAGTTTCAGGGTTTCCTGTCAACGTTTTGTTGAGGACAGGAAGAAATTATTTTAGATGTTACTGTTCCAGCTGAATCTGGATCCCAGTTATTCTAATAAATGGATACAACTTGTGTTAGAAACACTGTGTGGTATAACAGTGTGGACACAAAGCCCTAATTGCAACAGGATTAAGAAGACAATACTTTATAGTGTAAATTCATTAAGGTCAAGGTAAGTGAGAATGGGTCCTGGAGGTAGGCTGAAGAATGAGGCAGTCAGGAGCTGGCAAAGGAGTAGGAAGAAAAGGGCCTGTGCTCTGGACTGCAGATGGTGTTAGCTCTGGGAGTGAGGAGGAACTCTGATTAAGGAGGGAACTAGATAGTGGGTGCGGGAGAAGTCAGAAAATGTTCAGGCAAAGTTCAGATTTGCAGGCTGCACCTTAAAACCAAGAGCTATTTTGTTGGTTGCTAAGCCAAATTTGTTTACATACTAAGATTTCTAATAATTTACAGTTGTTAATCTTTGTGCAACACTTAATTTCTTTAACACGTCCAAAATGTAGGGATGTATCTAAATCGTGGTGGAAGTTCATGGCGTAGCAGTGCCTTTAATCTCTCTCTTTTCAGTCTTTGCTCTCCTCTACCCTCCTGAAGGCTAGTAATGCTTCAGTTTTAGTCTCTTGGCCACTCAACAACAGGGTGGAGCGAAAAGAGCAAGATTAAAAGCACCACTGTGCTGTGAACTTTTGCCACAATTTAGGTGGGCCCCTACCAAAATGACTTGCTACAGCTATGACTTGAAATATAAAAGCCACTTCCTTGATTTGGTCAATACCTTTCTTATATTTTTTATTAAGAATTTTCACTGGTGTAACATTGCACAATTCAGATGCATTTCAAGTTCAGTAACATCTCAATATTCTCTCAGTTCAATATTTTTCATAAAATATAATTTACTTACTATTTTTATAACCCCCCAAAAAAGAAAAAAAACCCATTATAATTAATGCATCTTCCATCTGACCTATTTTCCTGTTTCCTGTGAATGTGTCAGTGCATAACTTGGCATTGAGTGGTTTTCATTGGATCTTATTTTTGAGTGTTGAGAAATTCAGAACATAACTCTACCTAGTCTATCCTGTGGATTGTCCTTTGCACATCAATTCTTCTCTTTGAATCTAATTGTTTAATTTATTTCCACTGTAGTTTGCTTTTTCAATATATACACACAAGAAAGAAGAAATTATTTTTCAGTTAGTACTTCCTCTTCCTATTCAAATCGGCTTGCAAACATGCCCAGTTCTCAGACGTGTCCCACAGAATTTCCCAGGAAGGATTTCATGACAGCCAAACGATGGTTTACAACACTTATATCAGTGATTCAACCAGGTTGCTGAAAGATCCTTTTAAGGGTGATGCACATCACATGGTTAGGTTTGCAAACACCTATACGTGATTCATAAGATCAACTCCAAAATTTTAAATAGGATTCCACAGTGTCAAAACATTCTGACATTCTGGTCTTTCTGAGCGCTTTGCAACAGAAGAATTATTCTATTACCTTATTGTCTCATATATAACCTACACCCCTTTTGCTAAAACTGGTTGGTGAAAATTGGGATGCTTATTGTATGCAGGAAAGCCAAATTTCTGGCCCCGAGGGAGCTGGCTGTGGGGGAGCAGTGGCAATGTTAATTGCCACAGTTTTGGGAACCATGGCAATTAATGCTGCTGCAACTGCCAAACTTCCAGAGCTAGAGGGAGTCCATTGGTAGGGGGTCTACCTGCATTGGGTTGGTGCACAGTCCCAAACCCAGCATGTGGCCTTGGAGCCAGTGTTTTGGGTCAGTCTGTGGGGCTCAGATCCTGGTGGGGCAGGTCAGCTCCTTAGCTGCTTTGCTCAGTTTCTACCAGGAAGAGTGTTTGCTTCATCCTGCCTCTCAGAAGGTGCATGTTGTATATGGGGGTGTGCTGTATGTGAGAAAACATGGCATTTTTCCATAGTCAAGAAGTGAGTAAAAGCTAAGAGCTGGCATTTTCTGAGGGGTGACTTGATTCTAATGAGATTTGAAAACCACTGAGTTAGATCAAACAGTGTTCTTGGCTCATGCCAATTGCAGAGTCCTTAAGTTATTTCATAAACTATTGTAATTGATTTGGAAAAGTTAGTATGTAATCATGTAGTGTAGATACTGGGCGTGTCTACACATGCCCCTACGGCTCTGTTATTGCGCTGTAATTTAGTACTTCCAAAATAACCATGTGCCGCCAGCACAATGCAGTATGGGCTATTACTGCACCATTATTTAGTATTTCCAGAAGGAAATACTAAAGGATAGCGCAGTAACAGCCTGTACTGCATTATGCTGGTGATGCACTGTTATTTTTAGCTCCTTCATCGCTGTAGCAATGCGCTATACCAGGGGTGGGCAATTATTTTGGGCGTAGGGCCGCTTACTGAGTTTTGGCAAGCCATCAAGGGCCACATGACAGACTGCCAGGGGCAGATAAATATTAATTTTCTAAATTTTTTAGGGGCCCCGCGGGCTGCATCTGGCCCATGGGCTGCATTTTGCCCACCCCTGCACTGTATTGAGCAAATTGCTATGTCAGTGTAGTGGTATCGTCACAGTTTTTGTCTGCGGATGCTGTTGCCATAATGCGTTGCTATAGTGATGTAGTGTCACATGTAGACACGCCAGCTGTATCCCAGTTTGGTTGTCATCGAGATTTTTGACATCTTTCTGTTTTTAAAGTTGATAGAAATGGTGACTGATGAAATATTACTAAGCTAATATGAAGACATGTTCCGATTTAATTAAAACTTTTTCCAGATCTTTAAATTTCAGATTTATGGTGAACTCTTCAAATACTTTCAGTAGATTGTTGTATGTAGGATGTATACTGTTCTAGCTTTGAATAATGGGAAAAGTGATTGTCTGCACTTCCTTTGTAAGTGTCTTGCGATCTAGCAATACATGAATATGCTATATAATGGCTTTGCTACTTCTGGCTGTGAAATTCCATAGCAATGATGCATTTAGGATTGTAGGTAGCTTATTGTTACAGATGGCAATACTGGTTAGATTTAATTTTATGTTACTGTTAGTCATGTTAGGATTTTTGCATTCACCAGTTTTTTATACTGCCTCCAGCATTTAATAAATTCCATATTTAAGAATGTTTTTTGGTTAAACAAAGTAGATGAAAGTTGCTTGCAGGGAAAATCCCACAGAGAGTAAATACACAATTAAATAGTATAGTTACAATACTTTAATAGTGTGCAATAGTTTAAAGAAGAAGCTCAACTGAGTTGAGTTTAAAGATGACGAAACCTAAATCATATCTATGATATAAATCTTTTTTGGGTGTTTTCTTTAGTTAGTTAGTTTGTTTGTTTGTTTTGCTAAGTCAGGGAGCTGAACTTTTAAGGAACAAACAGATTTTTTTTTAGAAATGGGTTTCTCTAATGTTCAAGGAAATGCCTTCTTGTTTATACAGAAAGACTGACCCAGCATGTTGATTACCACAGGGTAGAATGATTGTGAGACTGCTCTTGCATTTCCATGTGAATGTCTAATGATTCCCAGGCTTGGTAAGGTTGTGGAATTTTGTAAATGTTACTTCTGTTAGCTGCCTGTGGAGCTGCAAATTTTCTTGGTTGAATTTGGAATAACATCAAACATGACTTGAGTCTTGGTCGATGACTTGAGGGATATTTCAGCCCTCAAAAATCAAATAGTGAGTAATGATGTGGTGACTATGGATACAAAGAAGAGGTAAAAAGATTGAGTAGCTTTAATTTAATCTGATAAAAAACTATGTAAATGTGGTGGTGATTGGTTTACAAGCAGTTGAATTAATACTGATCATATAAACTAATGACACTCTAGAGATCTAGCTGATCTCACAAATAGAGAAAAAATATTTAGAACCAGAATTTGTTGTGGAGAAATGACTGCCAAAGTAATACTTATTATTGCAAGGCCACTGATTGATGTGGCTATTCTAGTATTATAATTTTATGACTGCACAATAGTCTCAACATGTTCCAAGTAGGGTTGTCAGCAGTGCTGTTCATGTGTACGTAATTCAGCACTTCTGTCTGGGCTCTAATAAACTGTAACTGTAAATGTACTACTTAAAATCCTTGTTCAAGCTTGTGCGGGCCGGGCGCGAGCCGGGCCCCTTTTTGTGCTCTGCGCGGGCTGTGGCCAGCAGCCTGGGCATGCGGGGTCGGAGAGAACACGCGACACGCTAGAATTAGGCAAGGACTCATAATGGTTGATTGAAAGATTGTTTCCTTACACCGGAGATGGTTGCGGTGCAGGCTGGAAAACTTGCTTGAGTTGAGGTTATAGACAGGAAAGAAGAGAGGCGGACAAGAGTTCTAAACTCGCGAACTCTAGCCCAATCCGGCTGAAGGCTCTAAACACGCGAGCCCGTCGTGTCAACCAGAGAAAGTACTCGTACAAAAGAGCTCTGAATAGACTCACACGAAGTTTGCTAGGCTCCGTGGAACTTGTGCTCTGAGGTAGTCCGGTCGTCTGAACAACTATGTCAGTTGTTCCAGCTGAACTCACACGAAGTTTGCTAGGCTCCGTGGGTCCGGTTCTTTTGCGCGCAGGGAGGGATACGTCTAGGAATCTATTGGCGACGGGGAGAGGCTAGAGGCTGATCAGACCTCTGTTGCCTGTTTGAAATGCGCTGGGTCCGTAAGGATCCGCAGTGCTTAGAGATCTTCACACAGCGTGAAGTCTCCTCCTCCTGGTGTTCGTGGAGTCCTCCAACTTGGGCGGAAACCACTCAAGCCTTTTATACGGCTAGCAAGCCAATCACTAGCCGCC
The DNA here is from genome assembly GCF_000455745.1 of Alligator sinensis. NCBI lineage: Eukaryota > Metazoa > Chordata > Crocodylia > Alligatoridae > Alligator > Alligator sinensis. The sequence continues at coordinate 168,712 of NW_005843145.1, read as the reverse complement.
ACGTGTGAATAATTTAGAACTGGCCAATAATGGGGCTCGAATTAGCATACAAATGGCGGGAACTCTTTGCAACGAGCATTTCTGTGCTGCAACAAAGAAATGCACCCTGCAAAGAAAGCTACTGGTGGCGGGAATTCTTTTGCACCAGGGTTCTCTTTTGCAGCAGAAAACTCCACCGTGCAAAGAAGCTGCAATTTAGCGGGAACAATTTAGCAGTGCTGAAGCACACAAAAACAAAAATCACACCCTTTGGGTTGTGACAAAGCTCATTTAATCTTTGCTAATTTTTGTATTAGAATAAGTCTGGTAGGGTAAACTAAGTATTGAAATTCAGGCTGGTCCTTAGTTTTATATGTAGATCTTTGTTTGATTTACTTTTCCACATGAAGGCTTGGTTCTTATTTGGATCCTGGTTCTTTCTTCCAACCACCCCTTCAGTAAGAAGAAGTTGGTGCTATAACTGTTCTCACTTGCAAAACCCTTCCTTTGTCATTTGTATTTAATTTCTCTTAAGGAAATATGTAGGATTTCTGTAAATGAGGTTGGAAATAAATTGTAGTATGTCTTGTACATCCTCAGTTTAAAGCACTAGTATGTCCAAGTATATCTTTCTAGCTGTTGATCAATGTATTGGAATAATTTTTTCCTACTGTGAAAAAGTTTTATTAAGAAACATTGAGTTTTCCAGTGTATCTGTATCTTTCTATTTTAAAATAGCTTTGTTGTCTGACTCAAGCCCACAACTAAGTTTAACACCTAAAAGCCCAAGTTTGGGCTGGTGTGGGGAAGGGAAAGGTGATTTCAAATCACAGTACTGACATTTCATATGCCTTCACTTTCATCTACTAAAAGCAACGACTTCACGAATCTCTCAGCATTCTCCATTTGATATAATGGAGAGCATGCTTTGAGCAGGGGGTTGGACTAGATGACCTCCTGAGGTCCCTTCCAACCCTAATTTTCTATGATTTCTATGTGTAAGTTGCAATGCAGTTATCTAATTTTAGTTGAAAGTAAATGCTTCTCATAAGCAGGTCATCAAGTCAGTGGGAAATCTTTCTTTGACAGGAGCTGTGAAGTTGGGGCACTTAATATGAAGCATATCTATATAAATTATTAATAGCACCCCCGCACACACCTCCCTTTATTTTTTTCATGAAAGAAAATAAGTTGACCTAGCCTACTATGTGAAGAATGGAAAGCAGGAGTTGAACAGCTCTGTATGGCATAACAACAGATAGCTTAAGGCAGTGGTCTCCAACCTTTTAAAGGTGAAGATCACTTTTTGAAGTAAAGGGAAACCCAGGATCTACTGTGACCCCCCACCCACCTGACCTGCTGGTGGGGAGGCAGATCGAGGTCAGTGCTGCATAGGTGGAAGGAAAAAAAAAATGTGGGGGCGGGGAGATTGAGGGAGGGAGCAGGGCACAGACAGGATCCACTCACCCCAACCCTCAGCCACAGCCGGCCCTCACCTCAAGCGCTGATCTCAGGCACACAGCCCCTGTGCCTCCCATGCATGCAGTGGCAGGGGCTGTGCTCCCCGGATGAGCCACTCCTGGCTCAATCCCGTGTCCTGCCCCGGCTGTGCAGCACCTGTCCCTGCCCCAGGGCCCTGCGGTGAGGGAGGGAGTGGGGTAGGGGCAGGGGTGAGTGAGGCCCTGGCCAAGCTGGGCTGGGGGAGGGTTGGAGCCTGGGTGGTGCATCCAGGCACTGGGGGGGGCCTTCCTCCACTGCACGCATCCCAGCGGAGAGCCAGGGGGCACATGCCTCCCTGGTGTGTGCGTGGGGCAGAGGCGGCTACCATGGCATGCTGGGCTTTGCATCCTGAGCCCTGCACAAGATTGGGGGGGGGGCGGCAGGTGCCCTCTGAGCCTCCGCCTGGGTGCGTGCAGCAGCGGGAGCCCCCCCCCCGCACCTGGACGAGCCGACTGGACTCCCACCCTCTTCCAGCCCAGCCATGGCCCCATTCACCTGGTGGCAGGGGATGAGAGCGCAGACAGGGATCATCCCACTTGCCCAGCCCAGCCCCAGTGGCAAGGGGCACGGCTCAGCCCAGCCACATGTGGCCTGCCGCTGTCCTGCCACTCCCTGTGTGTGTCCTGCTGCTCCCAATCATGGAGCCTCTGACAGTTGATCTCAGTCTGGAGGGGCTGAGATCGACTTTCAGAGGCTCCAGGATCAACCAGTTGATTGGGATCGACCGGCTGGTGACCACAGGCTTAGGGGAACAGCAGCATATCATAACAGGGTTGCAAACAAAATACAAAATAAACCTGAAAGAGGAGGAGGTTTGGAGTTTTAACCTGTTGAAATCATCACTCAGTTGACTGTTTGAGGTAGAACATACTAGAATGACATTTTTGGGACAATGGACTACATTTCTTGAATTGTTACTAATATCAACATTCCAGATATATTTAGTGTTTTAAAATCTAACATTTTTAATCGAAGTCATTTGATGAGTTTATATTTGTGTGGTGATGAGAAGGATTGCTGGTAGGTTTCTGTGTATAAAGAGAACCCTTTTAAGCTAGTGTTCTCAAATTTGTTTTCTGTTCTTTCTTTTAGAAAGGAAAATGGCCAAAATGGAGGCAAAGACATCACTTCTAGACAACATGATTGGGGTGGGAGATATGGTGCTTTTAGAGCCTCTCAATGAAGATACATTCATCAATAACCTCAAAAAGCGCTTTGACCACAATGAAATCTACGTGAGTATATGCTGCATAAATAGCCTTTTTAGGGGAGATATTTAATCCTTTTTCTTTTCTTTCTTTTTTAAAAATTTTGTGTAGGGATGCAGATCAGGGATGCCTTCCTTGACACTAATTCCATTAGAAGAGCTTAAAATCTTTTTCCCTCTTGTATTGTTACCTCCTGCTTCTATTGCCTTACCTTACCTGACCTTCTTTAGCTGTTTCACGGTTCTTTGTATGGGTTCAGACAGCATCCTAAAAGAAGGGTTGGGTCCTCGAGCTTTTCATAGGAAACAATGCAGGAATTATAATACCAGTATTTTATCCTGCTGTTGTCCAAGAAGGATGATGTTGCAACAAATACTTTTTTTCTAGGGTTGGTAGGGTGCAGGAAAAAGCAGCAGTTGGTTTAGCCACATCACTTTATGGTCAACAGGTTGATAGCATAAGAAGGGTATATATAGATCAATGATTCAGTCAGGGTGCTGCAAAATCCTTTCAAGGGTGCCATGTGGTGCTACTCAATATTATCACTGTTAGAAGCGCAAACACCTACATAATTAACAGGACAAACCCAGAGAATTCACATAGTAATCCACAGTGTCAAAAACATTCATGGTATTTCTGAGTTTTTTGCAACAGATTTGCTTTTCTTTTTCCAAAACCAAGAAAAATGAGTGTGAAAAATAAGAGCTGGAATTTTCCAAAGGGTACCTTGAATCTAAAAAGGTTGAAAACCACTGGTATAGATTAAATCCTTTTCTTACAAATCTAGTAGGTACCTATATGTTCATGGTTAGAAACATGGTTACTAAACTTGAATGTGTTGGATTTGTTAAAATGGTTGAGCACATACATCTTTGAACAGCAATCTTAAGAAGGACCATGGTCTGATGATTACATCAGGGACTACAAATGAGGACTTCCACCCTGATCCCAATTTTGCCACTGGTTTGACACTTAAATTATTTCAACAAAGATATTTAGGGTTCACCTTTAGGTCACCCTCAACCAGCCTGTCAGTATCCTACCCTGTAGCCTACACCAAAGCTATCCATATTATGCAGCTCACCTGTGAACTAGAGTCCTCTTAGGAATTGGATGGCTTGTCTCCATTTATGTGCAGTTGAGCAAGGAAATGGGGATGCGGAAGGACTGCAGGTCTGGTACAGGGAATTGTAGGAATTCTGTCGGTGGAAATCCTACATGCTGAAGGCCAACAACACCTGGATGGAAAGGGGAGGTCTAATAGATGAGTAGGGGCAGCTTTGACTAGTTCAGCAGAACTTCCAGGCTTGAGCTGGACTACTGGAGTCAAACTAAGGGCGTTGCAGTGTAGATGCTTCTCATGCATGAGTTTTAGGATGACTTTAAGGTTACCACTGCAATCACAGTCTTAATTCTCTTTAAACTGCATGCACTATTGTAAGTAGTCGCTGCAGTAATATGAGGGTAAAGGGGCAAGAGCTTTCATATCCATTAGGGTACCTGCAACTGACTGGAATTGAATGTTAGTGTACTATACTTTATACTTATCCTCCACCTGTTAAACTATTTATTTTCAATGCCTTATGGTGTTTGGTGTTCTTTCCTGTTAGGTTTCATTCTGTTTTTTACTGTCTAAATCAGGGGTGTCAAGCTCATTTGGCCAGAGCCAATTCACAAGCTAGATCTGGAGCAAGGAACTATGTCATCTGACACATGGGTTGGAAATTTGGCAGGGGTACAAGTGATGACAGTGTTAATTGTCGCAGCAGCCACTGTTCATCCTGCTACCACATTTATGACCTGTGGGCAGTTCTGCAGGACAAATGACATAACTCTGCTCTCTGGATCCAACCCATGGGCTGGAAATTTGGTGGTGGGATTAGTGGCAACTGCTGTGGTTCCAAGAGCCATGGCAATTAACGCTACAGCTGATTGCCCCCCCCATTTACATTCCTGAAACATCTGAATTGTTTTCTGTTTACTGCTTATCTTTCCCTTCTCTTCCATGCTTTATTTTGCTATGTTTTTCTCTCTCTCTGGCCCATTGTGCATTCTTTGTTATTTTCTCTTCTGCCAGAATTGATCTGTCTCCAGCTGTCCATATCCAGTCTATTGCCCACATCCATTCACCAATGCACATTTGTGAGTAGCTCACATCTACTTACTTTTTCCATTGACCCTCACACATGTGGACTGCAAAATTTATCAATCGGCAGAGAAACCGAGCAAGTGGAAGGGAGAAGTCAATATGACATCCAGATTCTTCTTTGACTTCTTGAAGAAAAAGGTTGTATTCTATCTCTCCCTCCCATGCTCACAGACGGGCAAGAGGAACTTTTCATATCTACCATTTTTTCTGGCTGGTTTTCCCCAGTTACCAGCTCTAGCATCTGACTTTGCTGCTATTCAGTTTTCTCAAGATGTTGCACATATAACTGACTTGAGCCTTGTCAGGTTTAGCATTATATATGGTTTGGAGTTGCTTCATTGAAAACTAAACAGACCAATAATGCTGTAACTGTAAAAAGCACGAAGGAAGAGGAATGGGACCTGTGTGTATGCAAATTTAGGAAGGCAGACTATGTGAGCTTATACTCAAGTTCTTGTTTTGGAGTTAACTTTATTAATCACAAGGGGTAGAAACTTACAGTAGACTGTGCAGCAGGCACTTGCTGAGAAAAAAAAATTATTTGGTCTGAGGGAGTGACATTTTCAAGAATCTTGATGTAAGGTTTTACTGAATGCCAAGTATTTAGGAGGTATTTTTTGACTTTGTGAGACTGGATAGTTTTGTCTGGAGATAAGTTTGATTTAAAAGCCAGATGCCCAATTGACTTCTAAAAGTTTATATTTAAAAACTATCAGTATTACTCACTGGTTGGTAACTTTTTCAAATGTAAATTCTTTGAAACCTGTAACAGACACATGGTCTGCTGCCAAGCACACAGACCTTTTAAAAACAGGTAGTTCATTTTTGTGCGTGTCAGATTGCCCAGGAAGAGTAAATTATATAGGTAACTTTTTCTCTTCTTGGTGTTAAATGAAGTCTATTACCGCACCTTGTGGAGGCAGAGCTTCTTTAACGAAAGCACAGTGCTGAGCACTGAAGTGTGTTAAAACATTTAATTCTCAGCTAGTGCAAACAATCACTGTTTCAAGGAAGTACCAAGCCATGAAGCATTATTAGGTAGATTGGATATCTGACTTGCAGCTCTTCATAATTTTATTCACTGAAGTATTCAAGGAATGTTATTTCTACTCCATATCAGTTGCATTCTACTGCCTTGCAAATTTCACCCCTGCAATTTTGTTTCCTGATTTTTTTTCTAAAACTTGCAGTGGTCAGAATTTTGTTGGTTACAACAGTGTTTCCCAACCTTTTCCAGCCCAAGGCACACTTACATTAATAAAAATTTTCCATGGCACACCTGTTAAGGCATTCCCCATCCTCGTACCTATTGTAGCTCATTGCCATGGCTAAAATTCTGTGGCACACCTGTTCATTTCTGATGGCACACTTTTGTGCCGCAGCACACTGGTTGGGAAACGTTGAGTTGCAACAACCTGTTGGAGGAGGGCGTGGGTGTGTGTGTGTGTGTGTGTGTGTGTGTGTGTGTGTGTGTGTATTCAAACAAGTTAATGTCTTCCCAAACCTCAACTCTGAGAAGAAAATTTTGCATTTCTTTTTTTAGACATGTGGGTGAACACATTGAATCCCTTGTTACATCTGGAAGCGATGTTTTTTTTAACATATAGGATATCAGTTTGCATGCCGTCATGGGACAGCAAAATGCAGCTACTATGCTAGGGACAGAAGTTGCACATAAACTGGTTTAAGTGTTCAGAAACTGGTTTAAACCTGTAACAACAGACATTCAGTGCACATAAACCAGTTTCAAAATGGCTGAAACTGGTTTAAGATAAACCTAGCTGAATATAGTATCAGACTTAAATGATTTAGGCTAAACCAGTTTATGAAACTTCTGTGCCAGACCCCTTCCTTGTTCAAGTTAAATTATGGTCCCTCAGCATCACAGGATGCTTTGCAGCCCTGGGCTGGGTTGTGCTGTCTGCTTCAGAGAGCAGGGTTGGCCTCGCCCATCTGTTCCCTAGACAGGCTGGCTGACAAGGGGGTGGAGGTGGGAAACCTGGCTGGGGACCACAGCTGGGTCAGCAGCGGGGGCAGCCCCTACTAGAATTTTCCCCGCTGGAGCAGAGGCATCAGCTGGCAGGCTCAGGCACAGGGGAAGGAGGTGGGGTTGAATCCCCTCTTCCACTGGCATGGGACCCCAGCTGGGGTCTACTTGGCAGGGGCTGGAGTGGAAGGGCTGGGGGCACGAGGCGGGGTGGGGGGGCAACAACCTGGGAGGGACTGCTTCACCCAGCAAACCCTGGCCTGGGGTCTGAGGCCAGGGAGGGGTTTCAACCCCACTTCCCTGGCTGAGAGCACTGGCTCTGGATGGGGTATGGCCATGCCCCCTGCTCTCCACTTGAGTCTCCTTTCCGGGCCCTGGGCAGTCCCTCCCAGGCTGTTGCCCCCCCATCCCGGTGGGAAGGGCAGGGAGGAGGAGCTTCTGCTTTGGCGTGGGGTCCTGTTGGTGCTGGGCAGCCGCCTCAAGGAAGTGCTGCACCCTGGGTTGCTGCCAGGGCCCTGCTGCCTTTATGCCCTTGTGAACTGCCTGGTGCTGCACTACCACTTGCTTCACGGGCTGTGGTCGGGGCTGGCCCAAAGGTGGCACTGGGCAAGGGTGTGTATGTGTGGGGGGCGCTGCTGTGCTCCTGTGGCTGCTGGGGCTTCCTGAGTGAGCTGGTGATGGTGCCATGCAGCCACAGCTACTGCTGCAGCTTCCTGCACCACAAGCTGTGGGCCTGCTGCTGCAAGTGCTTCCCTGTGCTACCGCCCCTTACCCCTTTTGTGCTCAACTAGCTGGCTGAGAAGTGGTTCCTGGGTCAGTGTGAGTGGGCATGGGGTCACAGGCACCTGGGGGAGCTGCTGGGCCAGGGCTGCTTCCAAGGGGTGCAGGGTGCTGCCAGCCGGGTGCTATGAGCAGGTGGGTGGCATGGCCGTGATGTGCACAGCATGGCCCTCATGGCATGGCCCCACCATCTGCCCTGCTCCAGGCTGGAACTAGCCCCAAGCACCCAGGGTCACCTTGGCACTCTCTGCCTGTTTAGTTGAAGGGACAGGGCAAGACCCACCTGTGTGAGACACCCCCCCACCCCCCAGGCACACACACACACTGGCCTGTCATATCTAAGTCCCCCTTCCCCCACATTGTGTCTAATGCTCCCTTCTCTCCCAACCCCCCACCACTGGTGCCCGGTCAGATCTGAGCCCCGCCCCCACTGTTGTTGCCCCGTTGTGTCTGAGACACCTTTCTTCCACTACTGGTGCCCTGTCATGTCTGAGACCTTCTCCCACCCATTGCTGCACCATCCTGTCTTAGATGCATGCCCCCCCCCCCCCCCCCCCCACACACCCCTCCCTCCCACCCGCGCGCGGGCTTTGCGCCACTGCCCCTTATGGCTTTATGTAAAGGGATACATCTGTGCCCAGGGCCAGCACTCTGAGCTGGGGAAGGGGGTTTAAAGCCCATTCCTAGGCCCTGGACCCCAGCTGGGGTTTGCCTGGGGAGGGGGCAGGCAGTTCCTTCCAGTCTGTTGCCCCCCCACTTCATGCCCCACTCCCTGCTCGAGTGGAGAGCAGGAGGCATGGCCATGTCCCCTCTGCTGGAGCTGGAGTGTGGGTGGGGATAGCCTTGGAGTTTCAGTCCCCCTTTCCTTTGGCATTGGCTGGCAGGGTAGGAGGCATGTTCTAGCACCCCTGGATTCTGGCCTGAGCCACTGCAGGCATGTGACTGCATTTGCTGAATCAAAAGTGAATGTCTGTTCACTTGCTTCTCAGTTTAATCTCTGCAGTTTAGACTAACCTGCAAAAACTAAATCAATTCAGCCTCTGGGTTTTGACTGTCTGTGCTTAGCTCAAAAGAGCTACTGTTGCAGCTGAACAAAACATGAGGACTTCAGAACCAGTTAATGTAACTTGCAAGTAGGGTCCATTCACAAGGCAGCAGCAATGGACTTGCCCTTTCCTAATACAGTTGTAGATTTAGGTTTGTCCATTTTTTTTCGTTGCTCAATTAATTGAACCAAAGACAGGTAAATGGACACTTAAGTAATAGGTCATCAACATGAGTTTTAAGAGTTCTCAGTGAAATACTGGTTTGTGTCTGTGCTACATGTTTTCTAACTGTGTTAAAAATATAAATCCTGAAGGCGTTAGCCTGCAAGGAATGAACTTTCTGATGTGATGGTTTTCTAAAATGCTGCAATTCTGCAATGCACCAGGCCTGCTGTATAACTGTATTAGCTGATCTTCCTCTATAAAATTCAAAGCAAAAAGCAAGTGGATCAAACCTTTCACTTTGGTCAGAAACAGTGTAAATGGGCTTTGTATGTGTATGTTTTTAAGGTGGAGGCCAGAATACTCCTCTTTGTCTTCCTACCCTTGCCACTTAACTATTTTGTCTCTGGTGTTACCAGTCTGGTGGTTATCTGAGTGTATTTCCATGAAGTTCACTTTCTTCCTTATTGCAGGGTAGAATTTAGCTCTGTCTCTCTCTTGGGTTATGTTGTCTCCTGCATTGGACACTGGAACCTCTCAAGCATTGGCATTGCCTTGCTTATGTGTCTTTGAGCTAGGTCTGAGTGCGCCTGGACTAAGTAATTCTTAAATATGAAGTGCACAGGATTGTTACAAAAAATCAAGAATGGAGAAGGGGTAAATAATTGCAGTCATAGTGTAATCTCTCTTTGTATGGAAAGCTTTGGCAAGATGGCAAATTAACATCTTCCTATATCAATATTGGTTGTTTGTTCTTGCGTCATAGACACCAATGTACAGATTGATTTATTTTAAAGTTCTTTAAAACGGCTGAAAGATGGTTTGTTGTTTAAAAAATGGCACGTTCTGTGGTGCAAAGGAGGAAGCAGAGAGCAGGCTACTGACTTGATTACATGTTGTACATTTTCATGAGTATTTGATGGAAAGTTTAATAGAGTTGGGTGTTAGGTTACATTCCAGAGCATGAAGCTGGAGACTTTGCCTATAAAAATAAGCATAAAGGCTAGTGGCACTGGCATTAGGCCAAATGTTGTACTAAAGACCATAGGATTTTGCAGTAATCTTGTGTTGAGAAGTTTTGGGGGCCCACTGGGTAATACACATGTGTTAATTGAAAATGAGAATCTTGGCATTTAGGTAAGCATGTCTGGAAATGGTTGATGTATTTCTGCTGAATTTTATTCTTCCTAAGAATGCCTTGTTGTTAGTATAAAATTGGAGTTAAAAGTTTCTAAAATGTTTACTAAGATTGCATCCCTTTTTATCACTTTTCCAAACATTCCTGGGAGCCAAGTTCTGTTTCTTACTAATATTTACAGAAAGCACACTTAGTTGCTGAGATTCTTTTAATAAACAATTAAATTCATTCCACCGTGAATCTAAATTTGTTATATGTTGCAGTAGCTTGAAAGTTAGGCTGCCCGTTAACAAACAAGATAATTTAGCTGACTAGTTACCTACCTTGAACTATCTGATTACCAGAACCCAGTGCTTAAAGTTCCAGTTAACAACTACGGATTAACTTTTTTGTTCACTTGGTGTTCACTGAACAATTTCAAATAGTGAACAGATTCATAAAAATCAGGCCTTGAGTTATACTCCTTTATGGGCAGTGAGGCTCTTTCCTATAATAAATGTAGTAGATAGTTTTGCCAATTGTTTGTTGGCATAATCCCAGCCCCCTCACTTCATAAAGTTTTGAATTAAAACATATATTACTGTTATTCACAGAGGAGCATTGCTTAGCTGAAAGAAGGGAACAGGAGTTAAACTGGAAAATAAAGAGGGGTCATAATTTTTCTAGCTCTATTTGCCCTTTTAGTACTTAGAAAACCCATTTTATTTTGTTTTAAATCCAGGCTGTCAAACAACTCATGTCCTGGGCTGGGTCTGGACCGTGGAACTCATTGCAGGCCAGATGCAGCCTGGGGCATGCAGTGGTGGGGGTGGCAGCTCCAGCTCCTGCTACGTACCCAGTGCTGGAGCCAGAGCTGTGGCAGAGCCAGTGGAGCAGAGGCACGGCCACGGCAGTGCAGATGGGCAAAGTAACTGGAGGGTAACCGGATCTGGATCAGCCCTCTCTGACCCTCTTGCTGCCAATTGCCATGTCCACCGAGGTCTAACAGCCCTGCATTCTGTGGCACGCCACTCTTCGCCCCTAACCGCAACTTCTGGGGGCCTTTCACTAGCCTCATGGGACAGATAGAGCGACTCCATGAGCCAGATCCAGCCTGCAGGCCATATGTTGACTCGCATGTTTTAAATGTTTTGCAGTTAAAATATCCTTTGTCTCTCCCCTCTATCCCTCTCCCTCCTTCAGTTATTTTTAAGGTTTAAAATGTGACATTGGCTAGTACTCTTGTTTGTTTTTCAAATGTCCATGTAAGCTCCTTTGAGAATGGATCATATTGTAATGCCGTTATTGCATTCAGTTCTTGTATAACTGAAATTTCACATAAATAACTGGAGGGCACATCCTGTTAATAGCTATAACCTGGCTGCAGAGTAGAACCTGGCTTTTTTGTTGTCATTATGGCATAACTTTAGGGGGTTTGCTGCTCATTGTCAGACGCTCGTCCTGAAATGTGTCCTCAACTTTATCTATATTCTTAACTCACCTCTGACCTTGCTGTTTCAAAACGTCTAGGCATTTTCCCTAAGCTGCTATTTAGTACAGTATGTTTCTTTCAGCTGCACTTAAACCTCATGCTTCACATATTTCAGTTGGGAAAGTAGTGAAGAAGACTTGGGGAAGAGAGATTCCTGTTCTGTGTGTACCAAATTCTGAAAATGAAGGGATGTAGTTACCTTAGAGTGGCTCCATGCATATGCCTATGATTGTGCCAGAGATGGAGAGTCTGAGAGTATTGCTGAGTGTGCAATCAGGATCACTCTAAAATATGACCACAGTTCCTCATTTTCATGAATTGCAGCTGGGGAGCATGTTGTGCAGAGTGGGGCAGACTTCATGCTGGGCTCCCAGATTTGGCATGCAGACACTGTTGACATGTCCCAGTTGGGAGTACTGAGAGTGAGTACTAGCAATGGTTGGCTGTGTTTTCCCCCACTCCCTCTTCCCCTTCATCTACCGGTGCCTGATTGGGTGGGAAGTATCCTAAAGCTCACAAGAACCTCAGGCACTTCTAGGGTGTGGGAACCCTAAAATCCCTTCAAAGCTTGATACAGCTTTAAACTATACTGTGGTTGCAGAACTAGTAGCAACCATGGACTTCTATCTCTGTCTGGAGCTTGTTGAGAGCACCCCCTTGTGTGTCAGCCTCTGGGTCTGTAGTTTTGGGGGGTAGAATTGTGATTTGCCACCTTGGAGGCAGAAGGTAGAACATTTGCAGCTAATATTTGGATGGTTTAACAAACATTTCCTGGAGCAGGGTTGGGTTGGGAAGTGAGGTACTTATTTCAAGTCATTGTTTTGATTCCTTTTTGTTTTTCTTACAAGCCTCCATTAAACCAAGACATTCATATAGTAAACAGGCAGATCATGGGTGATATTCATTACATAGTAGCCCCATGCCCATCACAGTAATGTTTATGAACAGAGAAGCTACCTCCATGGGAGATGGACTGTCTCTTGTAAGGATGCTGGAAAGTGTGCATTTCATGGAGGAGCACCTGGAATCCTCTAGTGACGCAATTTGTTTTAACTCTTTCTGTCTATTTGAGATAGGGAAACTTCCACTAATTAAGGGAAAGATGAGATTATGAGTGTAGACCAGTAGTTTGAGTGCATGTTAAAATTAAGAGATTAAAGTGAAAAGTCCATCCCACTGTACATCAGGAATCCTAGAAGCACAGTTATGGTTGCATTTGTGTCTCTTTAATATTAAAACTTTCAGTTAATTGATAAACTATTTCATAACTCTTCCTCACTCTCCTTTTCTTTCTTGATTCCATTCTCTTTTTGGTTCTTAGTCATTTCATTACTGTTTTTCTCTGTGTTTGCATGAATACCAGGAAGCTGTTAATTGAGTTGAGTGCCCAAAATCTAAAATAAGCTAAAAACACCACACACCAAAGAACATAAAATTTAATTTAATATCAGTCAACCAGGTTCCAGTAGAATTATGTTTTTGTCCATTTTTATTATAAAATGATACATTCTGGTTCAAGCATACTTTTAATATTCCCCTTTAAAATTTTTCGTGTCTTATTTCTTCCTCATATTGAGTAAAGAAATTTCTTGGTACTGATTTATCCTGTCTGTTTACGGTTGGTTTGTTTGTGAAATATTAAATCTTTATTTTTTTTAGAATAAGCTGGCAAGCTTTCATGCTCAAATTCCTGCACTTGGATTGCTTGAAATTCCTTTGGTTTGACTTCTGTGGCACTAATGCACATTACACTCAACTTCATTCCAGATAAAGTATATAAAATATATATTTATTTGTATAAAAATATCTGTAGTGAAGGAAGGTGGGTTACTGAAACCAATCTGGGTAATGCAGTTCCTCCATTTAATTTATAGTGATGTTGGAGTCTGTTGGGAAGATTGTGCGATAAATAACAATTTCCACCTTCCAGCAGAATTAATTTTGTGCTCTCTAGAAACTTTATTGAAATCTGATTGGTGTGGTCGTATGCATCTTAAGAACTTGCTTCATTTTGCCCTCTGTGTACCTTCTATGTGGACAAGATCTTATTGTCACTCCAATGCTTAAATCTATAATAGGTTGCAGAGGATTAAGGGCTTGATTCTGCCACATGCAGATGGCTCTTCCTTCTTCCTGGCTTCAATTTAGACGTAAGAATGTTTGTTGTTCTGCAGGACCAAGCTCTAAATGATTAACTTTAGTAATCTTAACATTGTTTTGTTATATTAACATGTGGCTTTGCACCTCTGCATCACTTTTTTTTTTTTTTTTTGGTATTATCTGGGTGTCTAGATTAGGGATTTTCAATGAGGACATGGCACCTTGGGGTGAAGTGAGATCCTTTTAAAGGTGGCACAGGGTGTTGCACAATATTAGCACTATTAGTTGTGCAGACAACTATGCATGATTTACAAGATTGAGAATCTTTAGTATCAAAAGCATTCTGACCCGTTGTGGTCTTTCTTAGTTTTTTGCAACAGACGAATCTCTACTTTTTTTTTTCACTATGGAAAAAATAATAAGTTAAGAGTTGATGCATCTCTCTCCCTGCTCCTGGATGTGGCTTGGCTGCATCCCAGGATGGTCTCCCACCTTCATGGGAGCCCTTCAGCTCTCGACCCCTCCCTGCCTTCTGGTGCTTGACCACTGAGAACCTGCTGACTCTGCCAGATTGGCCTGTGGCATCTCAGTCTTACTTGTCTCACTCAGGTCTTGCTAGCTCTTAGCAGAGGGGATTCTGCTAGCTAGAAAAATCATACCCTTGTCTGGTTCAAGCACTTGGAAAAGATGGATCCTCTCTTCCATGGAAGAGGCCTGCCTGTATGGTGAAATGCTCTGACAGTTACCACTGACAAGTTGGTTAAAGGATTACATTACAGGGTTAAGGGATATAAAACAAGGTTTATTATAAAAAAACAAGAACAAGCATAAGTAATCAATAACCACATATTGAGATACAGAGATAAAAAAACAATCAAACAAAAGATAATATCAGAACAGTAACCTGTTCCTACCCTGCATCTTAAATCCAAGAATGCAGTTTTGACTTGGCATCCTAGTTGATGGACTCCAGTATTTATCTATGCTCAGGAAAAACTAAAGACGCCTCTCAGCTCTCAAGGCAGAGATTAAGAACAATTTCTTATCTGGTCATTTACATATCTCCCCCACTGGATCTCAGTGGGAAGGTGGGAACACTATGCATATGACTTTCTGACCTTCCAGTGGTGAATGTTTGCCAGACAAAAAGTTGTTCCTGATCCAGTTAAGACCAGGATGATAATATGCACATCCTTTCAGACATGGAGAATACTAATCCAGTGTCGCTAAAATTCTCTCTCTTGCTTAATTTCCTCCACGGCAAAAAATGTTCTTTCTGTTTCTCCGTGCTACTTAACGTTAACTGTAAAATGTAAATTTGTCGTTGTTTGAGAGGGCCTATTTGTGAGTAAATGCACCCTTTCAGATGCTAATTCTAAGCCACTTTTACTCTTCAGCCTTTCATAGGTGCCAAAAAACTTGTTGTTTATCACTTTAAAGTCATTATCATATTGTGTAATTCTAGTTCCATGATATCATATTAGAAATACATTTCAGATCAGGACTGTCCAACTTCTAAGCAGCCATAGGCCCGAGGTTGCACACTGCATGTTCTCCATCCCCACCTTGCACCATGTGCTTGGGTGCCTTCTTCCCCTTCTTCCCCCAGGGATGCAGAGGTACAGGCTGCAGCAGTACTGTAAGCCCTGTCTTAGCCTAGGTTTCCTGGCTTTGGGCTCCCCCACTGTATGGTGCCTGGGCACTGTGGGCTGCAGGCTTTCCCAGCTTTGCAGGCTGTGCTGCATTGTACCAGCCTGACCTTGGAGGCAGGGAAGGGGAAGCCAGAGGAAGGGAGACCCCTGCTGCCAGAGCAATGTGGGGAAATCCAGGGACTTCAATTTAACTCTTTGCAGGCCATATGCAAGCCCTGGTCTAGATACTTAAAGCACCCCTCTCAACTGCAAATAATATTTATTTGTTTTC
Organism: Alligator sinensis; assembly: GCF_000455745.1. NCBI lineage: Eukaryota > Metazoa > Chordata > Crocodylia > Alligatoridae > Alligator > Alligator sinensis. The sequence goes on along the minus strand of NW_005843145.1, from coordinate 153,269 downwards.
CACTGCCTTTTGACCTGTGTTATCTTCCAGACCTGGTTGCCTCTTGATTCCTTCCTTTGTCTACTCTGACTTTTTCTGTGCTGGGATCTTCCCACAAGCTCTGCTACATTGCTAGCTTGTAAAAAGTTTGTGTCTACATTTTATGAGGCTGTGTGTCATGGCTAGTTATCTTAAGTATGTATGGGAAGGTGGTTAGTCCAAGCAGCCATAATTTCAGTATGTTTTGCTGAAATATGTAGTCAGCAGACTAGTGATTTTATTCAAAGCATCTTAATCTCAACGGATGGTAGGGTTTAGAGAAATGTCAAACATGGTACACAGCTGCACTGTGAAACAAGATCTGACCTTCTGGTTCTCATGTTTTCAGAGCCAGGATCTG
>NW_005843145.1:143431-152859 GCF_000455745.1 Alligator sinensis | reverse complement strand
ATCCAGCTGTACCTCATTCTGTGCTTGATAAAAGTTGGCACTTAAGGTAAAGGTCTTACCATTTTTCTCTCTGTTGGTAAGACTTTTAATTCTTGTCCCCAGCATCATGGTTTCAGGCAAATTGATGCCTGATGTTGGTAATTTTTAGTAGCTGTAACTAGGGCGGGGTGACCAGGGCAGATGCTCTGGGCACCGACTTAGGGGGAGGGAGGTAAAGCAGGGGTTGAAAAATAACAGCTGCTACTACAGTTACACACTGGTGACACTGGGAGTTTCCACTGCCCCAGTTTGTTGCAGCTGCCCCAGGTGCCCAGCTGCTTTTTTATGCTTGTAGTAATCTTTGTTGGTCATGCTGAGCAAGTGGACAAGAGCTGCTGTTATCTTGTGTTCTAATCTATAAAGTAGGAGTATAAAGGGAAGTGATGTTTTTGTTCACCAGAGTTGCACGCACGTAACTGAATTATGCATAAAAATCTGCCATTTTATTGTGATGATGTCAAAATCAATGTCAATATCTGCTTTAAAAAACAGCTGAATATCAAAAAGACTCATTTGTTATGTGAAATTCTCCTAATTCTCTAAGGTTACTCAGCATGTTGCTTTGCATTGCATGTTAATTTGTATCTTGATTTCTTTGGGGCATGGACCCTATTTTTAGCACATCCATGCTTTATACAGATCAGCACCGAAGGACTGTATAAATTTGGTAAATCAACATGACTGCATTTAGATAGCGTCATGGTGATGTAAACAACATCAGGACACGACAGCACAAATTTGTGGTTTTCTGTGTTCCCATTAAATGTAAAAGGGAGTCTTTAGTTTTTAATTTTTTTTTCTAGTAAAAGAATGAAATATACTGTGGGTCCTGTGTGAATCCCAATCCTAGTCTGTAGCTGATGGGAATGGGTAGACTGATAGGTTCCTGCTTCCTGTGCCCTGAAATTTCCATCTTTTACATTAGCCTCAACATGGTGTTCAGTCTAGTTATATCTCTGATGGAAGGGAGAGAAATACATAATGTATGTCTATTAGATGCTATTATATGTAGCTGTATGGACAGAGTTCTGGGGCAGTAAAAGGAGAGCATGTTTGCTGTGGAAATACCCAGGGAATCTGTCCCAGACAAAATCTCCCTGCTGGGATGAGGAGGGGCACTGCTTTCCCTCTTCCTTTGTAAGCTACTTTACTCTAGAGTTCTTCTATAGTGTAGAATTGATAGACAAATTGATAGAATTGTAGCTGGATAGACAAACCTTACAGGAGATGACTTGCCTTTGTGGCAAGGGTGATGCCGAACTTTCCCCCTCCAGTTCTTGTAGTGTCTTAAAAAATAGAATTAAGTAATAAATTGCATCATTTTACTTTTAGGATGGACAAAATGATAATGCTGAGTGACTATATTATGAAGAGTTTCCTAGTAAATGGCATGGAGTTCCCAGTTCATACCTCCAAAATATACTGTAACCCTAGTGGTGGTTTATCTCTACTGATTGCTGTGTCTCTTAAGAAAGAGACCATAGGGGTTTTGATAAGTAACACTTTATAAGCATTATTCAAAATTGGATAGAGATCTCAAAGACTAATCTTTTGAATGCTATTACAGATTGAATGCATTCTTTGAATTTTAAATATCTGAATAACTGGAGATTATAAGTAGTGCAAGACCTTAGACCTTAGCTCTTCTTTGGTTGGGTACCAAATTTAAAAAATGGTTTGGGTAAAATATTTTAACAGTGTACGGTTGTGAAAAGAGAAGGAGTGGTTATATAGGTAAAACATGGGATTTACAGGTTAGATTATTTGAAGTATATTCACAGTGCTGTTGTGGCTTTGGTCAAGTAAATTCTTAGCTTCCATTTCCTTTTTAATGAAAATAAATAATTGCATTAATAGGCTTTCTATCACACTCATCACAGTAGTAACTGAGCATTTCACATGCTAACTTGTCAGCACTAGGGCTGGTCAGGAATTTTTCAGTGAAACCTTCCTTCACACAAATGCCAACTAGTTAACATCAAACTTTTTGTGCGGGAATAAAGACTGCAGTGAAACTTCTGTCAGGAAGTATCTCAGGTCCAAGGTGAAACCTCCAATCCAAACCACAGGGAGAAAAGAGACCTACTCCAGACTAGCCTGATGATTAGGGTACACATCTGGAATGTGGGATGTTTATGTCTGCTTTGTTTTGGAGCACCTTGGACACCAGTATAAAACAGGGATGTGAGTCTGAATGTACCATGTTTCACTGAGAATCCTAACCATGATTAGGCTTTTTTTCAGGGGCTAGGGAGAAGGAGTCTGTCCCTCAAGTGTTTTGCCAAATATATTGTATGTAATGCAGATCAGGAAATGATGTGTATGGTGGGAAACCAACTTCATACTAAGCTGCAATCCTGACTTTTCCCAGTGTTTAAAAGCCCATACTTGACTTGGGTAACAAGGCACAGAAAATACTTGCATTAACACTGTACAGTTGAGAATTAGAATTCATGTCTCTTGAGACCCAGTCCAGTACTGCAATAATGAACCTTTTTCCCACTAGTATAATGAGGTTTAGCAATTCTGGGGATCTTAAATTCTTGGCTCAATGACTTATCTCATAAAAATTATAAATACATGCATCTCATCACAGATCTTGCAACATAATGCCTCCCCCATCCATATTTCCTTGAGCCATTTGAACCTATTTTTCAGTTTTTTGTGTTAGGGGATAAGAATTAAATAGTAAAATTTAGCTAAAGAATTTTGAGGGGTACTGGAATGGAGATAATTGTGCATAGTATATATATTAAAGGTGTCTGTATTTACTATTCTGTATTTTGTTTACTTATCCTTTAAGGTACTAAGAGGTAAAGATAAACATTTAGATTTTTTTTTAGCATTTTTCTAAGTAAGCAGAATGATAGAACTATTAAAAGTGTGTTAGGGTATATATTAAAAATGAGGTGGATGGAATATTGATGTTACTCTTTTCCTGTTTGCTTGCAACAAGAGAAACCAGAATTAAAAAAAAAAGTAATTTCAGTAGCTGAATTGCTACTAAAGTTACAAGCTTCCATTATTTAGTCAAATTATAATTCTAACTTTGACAGGGTATAGATTTAATAGATTTCATCGAAACTTAGGGTTGGAAGGGACCTCTGCAGGTGACCTAGTCAACCCCGCTGCTCAAAGCAGGGCCATCCTCAGCTAGATCATCCCAGCCAAGGCCTTGTCTACCTGGGTCTTATAAACCTCCAAGGATGGAGATTCCACCACCTCTCTGAGTAACCTGTTCCAGTGCTTTATGGCTAAGATAAGTGTGCTTTACTATCTTTCTAGTGAGAGAGTTTTTCCTGATATCTAACCTAAACGTTCCTTGCTGCAACTTGAGACTATTGCTCCTTGTTCTGTCATCTGCCACCACTGTGAACAGTCTAGCTCCTTCCTCTTTGGAGCAACCTTTAAAGTAGTTGAAAGCTGCTATTAAATCCTCCCTCAGTCTTCTCTTGTCCAGACTAAATAAGCCCAGTTCCCTCAGCCTCTCCTCAGAAGCCATGTGCTCCAGCCCCCTAGCCATTTTCATTGACCTCCGCTAGACTCTGTCCAATTTGTGCACATCCTTTCTGTAGTGGGGGGGCCTAAAACTGAACACAGTATTACAGATGTGGTCTCACCAGTGCCAAATTGAGGGGAGTAATCACTTCCTTGTTCTGCTGGCAACGCTCCTACTAATGCAGCCTTGGATGCTATTAGCCTTCTTGACAACAAGGGCACACCGTTGGATCATACTCAGCTTATTGTCCACTGTAACCCCCAGGTCCTTTTCTGCAGAACTGCTTCTTAGCCAGTCAGTTCCCAACCTGCAGTGTGCATCCCCAGCCTGTATCTAACTTTCTGAAGATACTTTTAGAGAACTGAGATTTGGGTCTTGAGCTGCATAAGCGCATACACAAGTTTTTTTCCTCCATGGGTAATGTAATTGGCTGAAGTGGTATTGGCCACATGACTGAAGTTACAGATGTGCCAATGTGCTGGGAGCATTGGGATCTTAGTACTTTAGGGAAACGGAAATGAAGGCAAAATTATTAGCATTAGAAATATGCCATTACATCTTTTTTTTTTAAGCAAGCAGTACTTGCCTGAGTCATGGTTCTGCAATGATCCTGGGCAAGTCTTGGTCAAGCATTTGTTTGTTACGTTTCAACATCTTTTCTGTGACCCTGTGTTAGTCTCTCATACTGCTAAGAAATCAAAGGAATACAGAGATATATGTTTAGCTAAATTGTAGGGATTGTCTTTGTGTAAGTAGTAGCTTATTGTATTTACCCAAATCCAAGATGACCCTGAATTTAAAATGACTCCCCAGTAATTAGAAATAATATATGGAAAGTAATAATACATGGGGAAAATTATAAATTTGTTATCATTTTTGTATGGAATCTCATTGGAGTATTGTCTTTTATTTGTTCCCCACGTGATTGCAAGGAATGGGAGACAGGTAATGAGGGAGCAGTAATCGAGCAGGTGGTAGGGGACAGGCAATGGGGGTGCACAAGATAGGACAGGTGGTTGGGGAAGCAGTGAGGGAGCAGTAAGGTACAGGCAGCAAGGGGTAGATGGTAGGGGGAAGACTGTGTGGAGGTGGTAGGGGGATGGGCAGCTTGCCACCTGCTACCTGTTCTCCCTGACCACCCACATTGCTTCTGCCTTGGGTCCCTGCCATCCCTTCTCTCTCTTTTTTCATACCCCTCCACCCTCACCCCCTTACCTTTGCTCTGGTGCCTGCAGGCTCCATCCCTGCTGCATCCTGGGATGCAGAACATGGCCCCAGCCCAGCCCCATAACAGCAGCACAGAGCTGGCATTAGTGCTACAGGGCTGGGCTGGGGCCATGCTCTATGCTGGAGCAGGGATGGAGCCTGCTAGCACCATAGCAAAGGGGGTGGGGGGCAGCAGTGGCATAGCTGGAGATGGGGGAAGGGACCAGATGGGGGACATAGGAGGCAGCAGGGGCCCAAGCCTGTGAGAGAGGAGCTTGGGGGGGTGCAGAAGCAGCATGGGGTGAAATGGGGGGCAGATGGGGAGTATAGGCCCAAGGCTATGAGTGAGGAGTGGCATGAGGTTCCAGAAATTTGGTAGTGGGGGAGTGGGGCGGTGTTAATTGGACCCATGAGGACCCGCAGCAGCTCCCCAGAACTGCCTATGTGGCCCCCAGGCCCAAATAATTGCCCACCACTGCTCTAGAAGGGAGGCCATGGAAAACCAAAAGAATGAGACTTAGATAGGAGCCAATACATGATTCACATGTTGAACACAGCATATAACACAACCATATTTTCTTCCATATAACCCACACCTTCCTCCCCCAAACTAACTGGTGGAAATTGGGGTGCATCTGGCTCATGGGCCTTACTTTGCTCACCCCTGTTCTAGAGTCTGCATGTACTACCTCTGCTCTGTATCAGAGTTCACAACAGTTTTCAGTTCTCAGCTGCAGGGGTCCTCCAAAATCCTCCCACCAGAATCTTTGAAAGGTCTTTTCCAGCTTCTAGACATAGCCTCCTTTTAGCTTTTCCTAGCCCCTGCCTGGAGATGTGCTGTGCTTGGGTTTCTCTCTGAGTGATAGGGGATCCTTGTGTTTTTCTGTTCTTCTATTTCTCCTCTTACTTGGATACTGAAGTCGCTTGGGCAGAGGATATAACAGGTTTGTAAGGATAGACTGAGCTATAAAGCAACGGCATGTTTTCATGGCCTTTTATGACAGCTGCTTTGCCTTCACTTTCACTTATAGAACCAGGCATAAAGAAACTGGGTGAATTTAGTATCTTTGAAAATATTTTCTAATGTTGGTTTTAAATAGGCATAAACGACATGCTGTTTCCTTACACCCAGTTGCCTGCCCAGATTTGACTGTAACAGTCTCTTCCACTTCCAGGCCTTAACCTTTCAAGTCAACAGGAATGAAGTTTCCACCTTGTGTGATGGTTTGTAGATTTAAAAATTAGTGACCTAAGATAGGGACATGACATGCCTTTATATAAGATTGGTCATAATTTGAGGTCCATTTGTCTCATAGAAACTGTTAGTGTTACTACTAATGTGCATGTAATAAAATATTGTTGGGTGCTTGTACGTGTGATGAAATTGCCCTTTTTAGCAGTTTAATTGCCCTTTTTTTAGCGGTTTAATCGTGTTACACTTTACACACGTGTTGGTGTATTTCAGTTTAATTTCGTCACACTGTATACGTGCGAAGGCGTATTGCAAATTAAATTACTTTGTTACATAGCCAACTAAAACACATTGTGATGTATTTTAGTTTGCTGCGTAATAAATTGCAGCAATACATCCATCTCCGGGGCTTCCCGCAGTTCATGGGCTGCTGAGCCCATTGGCAGCTTGCTCCCCAGCTGCAGGCAGGCTCTGTGGTGGGGAAAAAATAGAAAGAGAAGAAAGGCTTGGTGGGCTTCCAGTGCCCCGTGCAGTGTCCCTGCCACCTGGGACTGTTGAGCCCCAGCTCAAGTCTGGGATCGTGTTTGGTATGCAAAAGCCAATAAAGATACCAGGGGTGAAAGTATAAAGATTTATTGCTAGCAATACAAGGTGTAAGCGGAATAATTTTATGTAACAAGCACACAGAGTCTTAATTATGAGCATCTTTTATACAGGAGTATTGGACCTTCATAAGCATTTTTGTTTGCTAATTGGTTATAAGGGAGTGACGCAAGGAGTTCTTTACTGCGCATGTCTCTATACCTGTGTTTTAGCTATGTATCTCATTTTTATACATGTATGTTTTATTAGCATATTTTTTTTTTATCTAGGGGTGTGAATCTTAATATTTAAATCAGCTCTTTGCCCTACTCCACTAATTTTATTTTTGTTTTCAAGTCTCCTTTATCTAAGACTGTCTTTTTTTTATCATTGTAATTGAGCATTAGTTATAGAACAGAGACTTTTGCTTGGGCTATGTGTAGTGGTTTTTAGGTCAAACCTAACAGGACCACCAGGGAATGGGCTGGCTTGTCCTTGGGGCAGCATAGGAAGGTGGCTGGGTGTGTTGGTGGCCAGAGAAGTCAGTGGTGATGGTGCACAGGGCGCTGGAAGCCCACCAAGCCTGAGCTTCCCTGAGCCTGCCTGGGCTTCTAGCACCCTGTGCACCGTCAATGCCACCTTCTCTGGCTGCCAGCACACCCAGCCGCCCTCCTGTCACCTTCCTGCACTGCCCCAGGGGCAAGCCTTCCCATTCCCAGGCGGTCCCAGGCAGCGGGAAGGCAGCGAGCACAGTGCATGGGGCACTGGAAGCCCTGGTAGGGAAAAAAATAAAATGGCAGGGGGCCTTTTTTTTTCTTCTGGCAGAGCCTACCTATGGCCAAAGGGCAAGCTGCTGGAGGCGTCTGAGCTGTGGTGGGCCCTGGTCCTTCCCTCCATGGTGGTGACGCACCCCAGGGCCACCCAGGGTGGGCTGGGTGCTGCTAGTGGGCCAGGTACTGGCTCTGATCAGCTCAGGGCCTGCTGGCAGCTTGCCCCTTGGCCGCAAGCAGGCTCTGCCAAAAAAAAAAAAAAAGGATCAGGCCCCTTGCTGTAGCAGTGACTGTGCCCCTAAATTTAAATGGTGGGTTTTTAACCACCAATTAAAAACCCACCATTTCTGTTTACGGAGAACTAAACCCCTGGCATGTGTACAAGCAGCCCCTGATTGATACATAGCAGCCTGTATCAGAACCAAGCTCCCATTATATTAGGTACTCTACAAACACCTAGTAAGAGACAGATAACTTAATGAGCAGGTATAACAAACAGAAGGGCAGGAGTGTTGTAAACAAGTTGGTTCAGAAAATATATGAGAAGCAAGGATTTTTTGGTGACTTCTTTTTTTGAATCAACTGTCTAGTTGGAAGAGATGTTAAAACAAGCCTTTGTGGGTACAAAATGCCATTCTTCACATCTGGGAAAGAAGTAGGTATAGTTTAAACTAAGTAATAGATAAATCAATGATTTGCCATTAACTGTGTATGTAAATGAAAATAGTTGCTTAAAGGAATGGAGGAGAGCTATAAACTAGAAGTAAAGAGAAGGAGAAGGTATCAGAAGAACCTTCAAAAGGATTTGGGTAAGCTTTATTTGAACCCTATAGATGGTGAAATGAAGGTATAAGGGAAACTAAGTCCTTGTACAAGCTTACCATATCAGAGCCAAGACCGAAATCTAGATATTCTGGCTGCATTCTGTGTTTTAATCATGAAGCCAGTCCTTTGGCCCCTTGTGACTTTTTTAAACAGAGACAAGCACAGAAAAGGAAAAATATCTTTAATCCCTGGGGTGCTGCGGTACTTTCTCCCATTACCCCAGGAGCTCTGTTTTCATCACTGGAATGTTACTTCACTCATTATACTCAAGGAATTAAGCCATTTGTTTTGTTTGTTTATAGTACAGTTCTGGTGGGAAGGAAGGTGCTACGTGGGAAAATTATTTTTTGGATCTGTTTAGACCAGTTGTGTGGATTCCGATAGACTGTTACTGGCGACTAACTATTAGGTGTGTTTCTTGCAGTACTGGTGTTAATTTTAAGGGAGGGGGATGGGCAAAAAAGAAAGCTTAGTTGTTCTAAGCCTTTGGAATCCAAAGCAATGTTTTTTTTGGCATAGTTGCCATTTAAAATGGGTGTGATGTGTATGTCTTTGTCTGTATATAGACATTTGACCTTTTGAAATATTGGTTATTTTAAGACATAGTCTAGTTTTTACATAGTTGACAATGAACTGCTAAGTTGTGTTCCTAAAATACAGGATCTAAATGATACTTAACTATGCAGGTTAGGTTCTAAATAAATGTTTGTTAAATGTGTATTTTCCCAATTTGAAACTTAAAGGTTTATTTCTGTCGCTGGTCTCTTCATACCTTGGCATCCCAAGATACCTTGAGGAATTCAGCAAACTACATTGTATCATGGTATTTGAATACCTAAAAAGGGTATTTTCTTGAGGACCCTTGTAGATTTACAGCTATGTACCAAAACCCATATAATCTATTGTCCCCCCTGCTGCCTTTCAGCTTTGTTTTTGCAACATATTTTCTTGGTGCTGACAGCTATCTCCAATTCCTCAGGCTGAGGGAACTTGTTAATTTTATTTATGTCCTGCCAAGGAGGAATCTTAAATGGGGTGTCCATATGCCTATAAAAATTACCGAGTGTTACTCTTCGTAAATATCTTTAGACGTGCTGGTTGGCGAGTTCCCAAACGTGTGTGCAGCAAGGACTAATTGGTAAAGCAGGTGCCTGAAACGCGGTCTCCTTTCTCTTGCCTACAACACAGACAATGTTTTCAGAAAACGCATCTTTTTTTCCTGTAAAATATTAAAATTTTGAAGAAAACTTGCACTCTAAATTGGAACAAAAGGTCAAAAATATAATCCCCCCCCCCCCCCCCCGCGCGCGACGGT
>NW_005843145.1:115394-143400 GCF_000455745.1 Alligator sinensis | reverse complement strand
GTTAGAAAGACTGAAAAAAAATCTCTTTCAGAATTGCTACAGGGAAACCGTTTGGGGCATGCTCCTTGGGCTTTGTGGCTCCTGAGGCAGGTCACCATCAAGTTTGGGACCCTGGGTCACAGAGCCACCCTGGCAGGTGCACTGCTACAGAGCCTATAAGTGCTGCATTTGTGGCAGCTGGTTTAAGAATCTGCTGAGGAGCATGGCATGTTGAGCAACTTGCCCAGGAGCCTGAGCTACCAAGAGGGCCAGCAGAAAACCTCAGCTGTCAGACTGCTGGACCTGAACCCAATGGGCTGTAAAAGATTCTGGGATGTGACTTGGCAGGAAACCAGTTGGGTTTATTAGAACTCTTGATGAATCATAGAAAAGTAGGGCTGGAAGGAGCCTCTAGAGATCACTTAGTCCAACCCCTTGCCTGAGAGGCAGGATCATCCCTATCCAAACCATCTCAAGAAAACCCTCGTCTTACCTGTTACTAAAACTACACAGGCAACTCTATCACACAACCACAAAGCATAGAACTCCGACGTGCCACAGGTAAAGCAGGGGACAATGGTGGCCAATATCCTTCTGCTGCTAAGATTGTTAAAGTGTGCTCAGGATATCCAAGGAAGAGGGTCTCACTGCCTGCTTCAGAGGAAGAAAAAACCACTGCAGTCTGTACCAATCTGACTATGGGGTAAAATTCCTCCCTGACCACAGATGTGGTGTTTGGCCCAAGCCTGAGGAGAGGGTCAAGATCCTCTAGCCAGGAAACTCGGGGTTTTAGTCCCAGTGGAAGCATTGGCACACCCCAGTTAAAATCCCCAGTCTTGGCTGCAGCCAATTCCAATGGCTTCTGAGGTAGGCTTAGAAAAATCCTGACATGTGGCAGCAGTAGAGGAGGAAAAAAAAAATCCTTTCTGTCCCCATGTGGCAGCCAGCAAGCCCAGAAGCATGGAAAATACCCATAGTATAGCATAGCCACAGCTACTCCTGTATCGTCCATGATCAGTGCTTTTATCCAGCCTCTTTTGAATACCTCCCATGATGGAGATTTCACAACTTCCCTAGGCAGTCTGTTCCACAGCATCACTGTTCTAACAGTGAAGCTTTTTCCTGATCTATAAACTAAACTTGCTTTGCAATATTGGTCCATGTACTGCTCTCTTCAGCTACAGAGAAAAAGCATTCTCCTTCATCTCTAGGGCAGCCCCTCAGATATTTAAAGACTGCTGTCAAGTCCTCTCTTAAGTGCCTTTTCCATAAGCTGAACATGCCTATTTCCTTCAACCTGTCCTCTTCTAGCTTGTCTTTCAAACCCCTTATTTTTGTTGCCTGCTTCCAGAATCTCTTTAACTTCTCCATTTCACTTTGAAAAGGTGGAACCCAAAACTGTACAGAATACAGATGATGCCTAACCAGTGCCAAGTAAAATAGCACTGTTGCCTCTTTGTGTTTTGCACCTAGTGCTTTTCTTGATGCAGCCCAAAACTACAATCGCCTTTAGTTTGGCTGCATCACCAGCCAGTTGTTACCCATTTTGTACTTGTGGTTTTGATTATTCTTCCTGAGGTGTAGCACTTTGCATTTGTTAGCATTAAACTTCATCCTATTATTTCCAGCCCAACTTCCAATCTGTCAGGATCCTCCTGAATGGTGATCCTGTCCTCCAGTGTGGTCACTGTCCTTCCCAATGTTTTGTCTGCAGTTTGCTCAAGAAGCTTTTCCAACATCCGGATAATGAGGCTAGGAGAGATCCTTGTGAGACTCCGCCTGAAACCCCCTGCCATTCTGACATGGATTTATATTACCCTTTGCTTGTGGCTGTTGAGCTGGTTGTATATCCATCTTATAGTAGTATTGTCTGGCCCACATTTCTTCAGTTTGTGTATTAGAAGGTCGTGTTGGACCTTGTCAGAAGCTTTGCTGAAGTCCAGATACACTATATCCACAGCATTCCCTTAGTTTATCCAAGGAGTTACTTGTGATCAGCCTTTCCTCCTCCAGAAGCTTGCAAGTAGACTATCTTAGGACATGCTTCAGTAACTTTCCTGGTTTTGAGGTCTGTAGTTTCCCAGGTCCTTTTTTTTGCCTTTTTTAAAAGAGGGCCCTTTTCCAGTTCTCACCCATGGCCTATAACTTTGTAAGTATTATTGCCAAGGGCTCTGAGATCTCCTTTGCCAGTTCTGTCATTACCCTGGAATAAAGTTCATCAGGCCCTGCTGACTTGAATTCATTCAGAACCATCAAATGCTCTCTATTTCTTTTGTTCTCCTTCCGCAGTTTGTCTCTTTCCTTATCCAAATAATCCCTGGTAGCTGTCTAGCTGCAGCCTGATTTTGTGAAGTCTGAGGCTTAGTAGTTGTTGAGCAGCTCTTTCCTCTTTGCATCATCTGTTAAGATTTCCCTTTGGCTACTTAACAGTTGACCCAGCTTCCTTTTTCTTTCTTTTCTGGCCAACATACCTATAAAATCCCTTCTTGTTGTCTTTAACCTCCCTAGCAAGGTGCAGCTCATTCTTTATTTTGTTCTCCTGATTTTGTTCCTGCAAGTTTGTTTGTTTTTTTTAATTTCCTGGTATGCTTCCTTGGTGACCTGCATGTTCTTCCATTGGCTGCCTGTATGCTTTCCTTTTACATTTTAGGCACTCTAGTAGCTCCTTGTGCAGCCACATTGGTCTCTTGTGATTCTTCTTATACTTTAATTGTGTCAGAACAGCTTCTTTTTGGCTTCTAAGACTGTGCCCTTTAGAAGCTTCCAGGCCTCTTGGGCCCCTTTATCCTTTAGTCAATCCTCCCATGGCATCATGCCAGCTATCTCCTTAAGTCGGTCAAAATCCACCTTTTCAAAATCCAGCATCTTAGTTCTGCTGAGTTCATGATTTCTCAGTGTCAGGATCATAAATCCGATCATGTTATGATCACTTCCTCCCACCAGTTCTTCCCTACTGGTCATTACTAGTTCCAAGAGAAATGATCCCCTAGTATCCTCAATTTCCTGAAACAGAAAGTTGTCTTCCACACAAGGTAGAAACTTACTCAACATTTTGTGTTTGGCTGTAGAATTCTTCTAGCAGATGTCCGGAAAATAGAAGTTTCTCATCGGTACCATCTTGTAACTTTTGAATAATTTTGTCATCTCCTTGAAGAATGCCTCATCCGCCTACCTCTTCTTCCTGACTTGGTGGCCAATAACAAATCCCCACCATGATATCTGTGCTGTATCTTTCACCTTTTGTCTTCACCCAAATACATTCTCATCTGCTACCTTCTTCCTCCTTAACTAGGGAACAAGTGTATGTGTTTTTCACAGACAAGGCAATGCCACCATCTTTTGTTCCAACCCCGTTCTTCTGAAGCAGTGCAGCCCTCAATGTTGATGTTCCAGTCATAAGAGCTGTCCCATGAAGTCTGTGAGATACCAGTCAGACCACGATTCCTTTCACAGACTGTGACTTCATCTCACCATGGGACATATTTTGTGTTCTGACCTGCTCATTTTTCTTTTGCGTCACTTGTTGCAATCCTCTGGCCTTTGGCCCTTTTCTACAGTTGATCTTCTTCTGGTCCTTTCCCCTTTGGATTTTTGACCTGTTGCTGGGGGTTTTGTTCGCCATTCCCTTTGGATCCTAGTTTAAAGCCCTCCTTACTAGGTTTGCTAGACAATGTCCAAAGATGCTTTTTTCCCATTCTGGTCAGGTGAATCCTGTCCGTTGATACCAGTCTTCTTCTTCAGAACATGCACCTGCTGTCAAAGAATCCAAAGCCTTCATGTTGACACCACCATCTCAGCCACACAGTTACTTCCATGATACAATGGTCCCAGCTTGGGCCCTTACTTTCCACATGGAGGATTGGTGAAAGAGCTCTGGTGCTTCAGCCTCTTTTACCCTCCTGCCAAGAGCCTTGTGGTCTCCTTTGATTTGCTTAGTGTCTTTCCTAGCAGTATCATTAGTGCCTACATGGACCAGCAGGAAAAGGTGGTAGTCTGTGAGATGGATGAGATATGGCAGTCTTTCTGTAATATCCTGAATACAGGCTCCAGGCAGACAGCCCACCTCCCTGGACTCCAAATCTGGATGACAACATGTTTCCAGGAAAACTGGCCTTTTCTGAGCCAAAAAAGTTTTGTTGGAAATTTGTTGACCACCTCTTAAGATATGAAATGAAGGAGCTATTTAGAAATAGTGTGTTTTATGCAGTTAGTGAAGTGTTGCATTTCAGCACAGTAATTATTATGAATTGTCATCAATGGCTTCTACTATTTTCATTCTGTGGGCAGTAAGCATTGCAAAATAAACTACAGGAGTGTCTAGAAGCTAGAAAGTGGAACTTCCTGTTTGTCAAAGCTGTGCACTTTATGCAGCTCCATGATAAATGAAACAGATACTTTAGCCACTCTTATGGGTTTACACCTTAGCTGTTACAGATGTATGCTGTGTTAAAATTGGTGTTCCTGCTTACGAGTGACTGTTTTATACCACATTGGTTTGGAAATCAAGGCTAAGATAAGAGCAGAGGAAGAATGGTCTAGTGCTGTAGTGCTCAACCTTTTTGCCTGGCAGGCTGGATCGGTGGTGCCCAGTCCATCCATGGCCAGATCTGGCTGGTAGTCCCAATCCAGTGTCCAGGATGGTTGTAGCAGGGCCCCTCCCAGCTCCACAGAGAGAAGTGGGGGGCAGCCCAGTCCCAATTCAGCCATGTGGGGGAAGGAAGCTTTACCTGGCCACAGGGCAGGAGGGGGCATGACCTGGCCCCAACCCAGGTACTGGGGGAGGAGGGGTGGCCTGGCTCTGAGCCAGCCATGCAGGGGGAGGCAGTGTGGACCAGCCGCGATGGGAGAAGGAGGCCTGGCCTGGCCCCAACCTGGCCATATAGAGGGAACGGGGGCATGGCTTGGACCTGATCTGACCATGGTGGGGGTGGGGAAGGGGCATGGACTGGCTCTGGCCTACTGCATGGGGCTTGGGAATTTGGAAGCCACTGCTCCTTATTGCCAAATTTCCCAACCCGTGGGGAGCCCCACAGGTTGGATGCCATGGCTCCATGAGTCATATCTGGCCTGAAGCCCTGAGGCTGAACATCCTGATCTACTGAATATGGTGCTGGTTATTTGAGAGTGCTGGATGCAATATTCTGTTACCTCTCAGACCAGGACAAGTCACATAGCCTCTCTGTGCCTCTCTTTCCATCTTTCTAATGGGGATAATAGCAGTTTTTTTTTACCAGGGGTGTTGTGAGGTTCAGTCCATTGATGCTAAACATTACGGTGGAAGGGAGTTTGTTCAATACATTATGTTACTTACATGAAGTGCTGATCTTGGCTGCCTTTGTTTTTTCTGAGCAAGGGTAATTATCAGTTTGCAAATTTTAGGGTTTTTACCTTTTCATTTTGAACATCCAAAGTCCAAAATCCTTTGTCTATTTTTTTCTCTTGTATTGGCTAGCAAGGGAGACTTATAACCAGAGCCTGTGTATTCTGTGATTCTTCAGCTGTTAAGGCTGTTGTGGAATTTACCACTTGATGGAGCATAATTCTCCAGATATTAATTTTATTTAAATTATTTGTAGCCCTCATGGTTGTGAAACGGCGAGTTCTCATGGAATCTGCAGTAGTGTACTCCTTCCGAGTCTGCCAACAACTTGGGTTAATGATTTGTGAAATTTCTGGCTCGCTTTGTTCCAGTGTCAAAATCTGGGGATTTTGTAGTAGAGTTTGGTAGAGTGCCCGAGTGAGAGCTTTGATAAAGATAGGAAAATTGGAAGACCATGTAGGGGCTATTTTTAGCTAGGTTTCAATAAACAGTATTTCTGCTGTGCAGTGCCCTTAGACAATTTGCTCCTGGAGCTTCTGTAGCAAGAGGATACAGTATGCTCCTATATCAATTCGATTCATTATCAGGATACAGCTTATTACATGAGCTGATATTTCTACACTGAGTATTCAAAAGCTCATGGAAATGATATTCTCTTCCCACAAAATTAGAAACATATCTGGGGAGGGGAAGGTGTTGGTGGGTAGTGGAAGAGGCAGAGCCTCAGCATCCCCATTCGTTGACTTCACTTATAAAAGTAATAGTGAGTATGTTTAACTTGCAGCTGAGGAAATAAGATCTACCCATTGGCTCTCAACCTGGAAATGAAGTGACATGGATGCTCTAAGAAGTAGCCCTGATACCACAGTCAAGATCTGGCTTTAGTGTGTTTTCAAGAGGAGATGGCAGCTGTGCTGCTAGGTTGCAGTAAGCAGAGTTGCTGAAAATCTTGCATTTCTAATATAAGTTCTGAACATTAAAAAAAAAAGGATTAGTAATTCAGATGTATGCAAGAAAAGGCCTGTGTTTATTAGGAGCTTTTTATTAGACCTTGTCCTGCAAGTGTAATTCTGAACTTCTGTTAATGATGTTATTCCATGCTGTGTTAAGAGCTTTGTAGCAGACAGAAAAAAACTGAGAAAGGACTAGGTTGTTAGCTTTGAGAATCTGGATGATTGCTGCAGTATTTAACATTTGAAAAACAAATGGCAAGTGTCAAGCCTGAAGTAAAAACTGGCTTGAACCTTGACTATTCAGATCTTTCTGGCAGGTTTCTAGAGTGTAGGAGCTTTCAAGTTTCTTTCCTATGTAGCTTTCCTATGGGACAAAGCTAGGCTGTTTTACAAATACAGGCTACAGTCCTATGGCATTCCTATTAGAGTGTTGCTAAAGCACCTCAGGGTTGAAAATAAGTTCTCTATAGCAGGAAACTTAAGACTTTCAGGTAGGATCCAGCCTGTGGAGCCATGTGGTCTAGACTGTAGATTGCTGGACTTCACAAGCTGGCCCTGGACCCTCATGCTGCAGGCAGCACCTAGGCTGGATCTGCCGTTGCATATTTTGCGTGTAACATGGGGCAGCACGGAACATGCGCTGCATGTGGCGCCTGTGCCAGACTGGCAATATGTTCTGACTCCAGGCCTGGTCTGTATCGGGTTGTGCCAGAGCTGGTGGTGTGTATGGCATGTGTAGCATGCAGACTGGCACAATGACCCTCATCCAGGGGTGCATCCAGAGATGCGTACTGGGCACTTGTACTCTCCTTTTATTCCTGCGCCACCCAAAGTTTAAAACCAGCTGCCTGGCAGTGGCAGCAGCATTTCTAGTCGGGCAATGCTGAGGAAATCGCTCGTGGCTCATTAGAATCTACCTGATCCCTTCTAAACTTCATTCCACAGGTCTTAACCACCCTCTTTTCTTTGTAATGGTTTTGTATCCATCAGTCAAGCTAGCCTTAGGTTGTTAGAACAGTTAGCTGGTAATGAAACACAGCCCTGCAAACCATTTTTAATTCATTCCAATAACGTTAGTTATTATTTCTTCAATCTTAAGCTGAATAACACAGCCCTAGGCCCCTGGCATGTTAGTAAAGCTTCTAGTTTCTTTTTAACTGGACAAAAATGTATTGTTTTATATGTGATGATGCACCTCACCATCTGCATTCCCCTTTTAAAAATCCTAGATCTGCTCATGCCCTCATGATTGGGGCTAGATGAGTTTGCTTACCCCTGTTTTAGGGCATTTCAATACTGGAGAGGTTAAGGAGTGACTCAGCAGTGGATCCTTGAGACTTTCTGATTGGTGGTTTTTGGATTCCCACCATCCTTCCCCACAGCTGAATTAGTGTCCCTCATGCAGTTGTATTTAGTTCAGTGATACTTTAAACAAGTTTCATATGTGAAATATTAATATAAGGAACCAGTCTGAAACAGTGGCAACCTTTTGATATAGTATAATCTGTTACAAGGATATGGCCAAGTGACTGAAAAAAGGCTGTGCATTTACCTGGATTACTAGATAGAGCACCATAGAAACAATACTTGTGACTTACAGGAGCAGCCTGGGTTAAGGTCACACTCCTTAAAGCTCACCTTCTCAGACCTGTAATAGCAGCTCTGAATTTAACAGAACTTAATTGGTTCAAGGCTGCTTTAAAACAAACTGCTTTCAAGAAGCCTTGAAATTGATGACTCCTAATCTGTTTCACCAATTATACAATTAAAGGGAGTACAATAACATTACTAAGTACACAGCTGGACTGATTTTTTTTTGTACTTAGGTGGTTTAGGCACAACCACAATTTATAACAATGTCATAGGAAATAACTTGGGACTGGTGCTGTGTTAAGCAAATACACGTATCCCATATGCAGATAAGCGGAATGTACCATATTTTGCTTCCTAAATAGGGATTTTGCAGCTTCAGTTTTAAGAAGCAGTAGGTCCTTAGGTTGAACCCAACAAAGTATTAACAAACAGTGAATAACCTTATTTTGTATATCTTATTACAAACTGCTCATCATTTTGTCTTTTAAAATTTATATTCACCTGTATATACAACGGAGAAGCTTGTAACCAATGAATGTAACAAAAGTTAGGCAAAAGAGAGATTTTTAAAGGCATTTTTAGTATATAAAGGTGTGTTTTGTAGTTATCCATTGTTACATAGTGATATTTGAAGCAAATATTGAATCCTTACCTGAACTGAGGAATTAAATATAATAAAATTTTTTTGTGTGGTTTTTAAAGACCGTTCATAACAATGCTTGTGGTGAGAATTAAAATTCTGTGTTTTTCCTGCCTTGTTTTTCTTCTCCAGACATACATCGGCAGTGTGGTTATTTCATTAAACCCATACAGATCACTACCTATTTATTCACCTGAGAAGGTTGAAGAATACAGGAACAGGAACTTTTATGAACTCAGTCCTCATATGTAAGTATGGTACAAAGCATTATGTTTCCATTTGGTTTTAAAATAGATGGGACCAGCTGCCTTTCTCTTAAGGAGTGCCTTAAGCCTAAAAAAGTTGAGAACCATTGGTCTTACTGTCCTGCAAAGGTTCCAATGCTCAAACCGTTCCCAGGAATTAATTCATACTTTTGATATATAATTGAGGCACTCCATCTCTCTCATTACAATATAATTTTATCAATTTTTGATAGTATTCCTCATTTTGATTATAGGAAACCTCACTCAGAGACCTGGGATCTTTCAGAATAGAAGTAACTTTGTGCAACTGTTCCCTTGAATAATTTCAGTAAGATGACTAGGGCTATACATGTTACTTTGGACTCTTTGAAGGGTCTGTATTATGGAAAATCATATTTTTATGACAAGGAAGATATGATGAGGGAGAAGAAATATCCAGAACGTAGAAATGTAAAACTGGCCTCTTTGGTGTTAAAATCAGCCAAGATATATGTGTATTTATATGTGCAATTATAATGTAAAAGTTAAGTCTTATTTATAGGCTTTTTTGGGCTTAAATTCACCTTTTAGTACTTCTTTGTGAGACTGGCAGTTGTCAAGGCAAGATACATTTGCACATCATAATGATACATAGTACAGACAATGCTGAAGCATGGTAATGAAGAACTGACAATTCTGACTAATCCATTTGAGTCAGGGCTAACAGAATGCAGCATAACACTGGTTAAACATGGTTAAACCCTGCTGTCTGCTGGTATGTGCTAGGACAAGAATTTAATCACAGTTCACTGATGTGATGCAGAGAAAAACTGCTTGGCCTATGCCGAATGCTAAAGTTGTGGTATGTATAATGTTACTACATTTCAAATTGTCTGACGTAGATGAGACCCAACTCAACCTTCCTTTTTCTCCTGAGTAATTGTGGGGTAGATCAGGTTTCAGCCTCTTGAGACATCTGTTGCTAAAGTTGGTCAGTTTGCAGTTTTAAATGCAGGGGAGCTGCTGGGTGCTCTTTAAAAACCTGGCCACTTCACAAACCCTAAATATGGTCTCCAGTGTAATTTTAGGCATCTTCTTCTCAAAATCCTTGTTTTTCATTTTTTTTTTCAGTGTGCACGTGCATTTTTAATTATCAACATGTGGAAATATTCTATAGATTATTTTGTACCGATGAGAGCTATTTTTGCAATAATTATAGGTTGATATACAAGGGTTCACTGAAATGCCAAATAATTGAATAATCAAATGAATAGGCTGTTGGCGGTCTGTAACCTCCTTGGAACCAAACTGTTCAGCATAATTTCATGCCAACAGACCTTCTAACACTGCTTTGGCCAATTTAAAAAATCTGCTGACCCCTCGAGCTTTTTGAACCTAAATACATAAGGAACATAATTTCCTGTTTTCTGCAAAAATTGCCCTATATCACTTGTTTCAAGATGAAGAATATAACAGACCTTATGCAGACAAGGTTCTTTTGGGTAAATCTGATATCTTGTATTAGACCAGCTCAAATAGTTGGAAAAATTCTTATTAGCAAGCTTTGGGGTTTAAATACCCTTTGTCAGGCTGAGGAAGCATCACCCAAAAAACCTTGTCTGCCTATGTCCTTAGATCAACATGGCTACAACCTACAGACCTTATGGGCAATTTTTACACATGGAAACGCCGCAGAACCAGGTGAAGTGGGGAAATGCGTTTCAACACCGAGGAAATGGCGGCAGTGCGCTTTTGAACTAAAACACAATCGAGGTGCTTTCGTTCAAAAGTGCACCGCCGCCATTTTCTGCATGCTGACGTGTATTTTGCCACTTATACAACTGCATGCGGTACAGCATGTTGCGCATCTATCGAGATTAATCAAATCTGCTCTGAAGCGGTGCATATCCATTGTGTTGCGGAACAGGAAAGTATGTGTATAAATGGCTGTTGTTTTAGAGTTACTGTTCTTGAGAGAGTCTTATGGGGAGAAATCAAAAACCTAAAAAACAAAACCCTACTGTTTTTGAAGTGTCATGGTCTCTTCATAAATTATTCAGAAATTCTACCCTGTCCAGGAAAATAAGTTTAAGGATGATAGGGGTGGATATAAATGGCTTAGAATAAGAAAAAATAATGTAAGGGAAGGGAAAGATAATGAACCTTGAAACACTGACAAGAAAATGTTGGTAAATTTCATTCACTGGACAAAGATAAATGAATGGTCAAGCTGCTGACTCAAGGCAATAATTTCTGAAATTTAAACACTCAAAATCCACTTAATAGCAGTAGACTGAAGTGAAATAGCACTGAGCATTTCCTAATGCCAGAGAATCTTGATTGTGTAATGGTAATATGATTTGCATTGCAAGTTTTGACATGGTGCCAACCATTGACAAGTAAAAGCATAATTTGTCTTGAACAGATGATGTCTGTCCAAATATTAGTCTTATTCTCTGCCTCCCTTATGGAAAAATATCCATCTTTTAAATAATATTACATAGAATAAAAATAATTTACATGCTTTATGTGAGATTTGCTTCATTTTTTTTTTGTTACAGATAAGATTTGTTTCTTTTCGGAATAGGGTAACAACAAGTATCTGGCTAAGTGGTAGACAGATCTATGCAGTTGTTGCTATTTTGTAATGGAAACCTGCTTATCATGAGAATTTAATATATGCTTCCTTAAAAGTACTTTGTAGTAAAATTAGAAGTTTGTAAGTTTTGTCATAACTTACTAACTTGGTAGACTTATGACCAGCTTTGGAATTGTAGACACAAAAATGTTGAAATGTAAACTAACTTTGCATCTACTTAATATCTTTTGCCATTATAATAAAGTCATTCTGTCTTAAACAGCCTTTTCTCCTAATAATTCATTGTAATTTAAATATAGGCTAGGGCTCTGTGACAACTAAGATTAGTACAGTTGTTTGCTTTTTATGGAATCAGTACTTAAATATATACAGGGGAACTGAAAATGGAAATTAGATCAGCTTTTAGGATGCTGTGCTGCTTTTGATGTGGCCAGGACTACATTAGGCACAACATAGAACAAATAAGTAGACATTTGATGAGTATTCAGATACTACATTCAGCCAGGTTTATCTTAAACCAGTTTCAGCCATTTTGAAACTGGTTTATGTGTACTGAACTTTTGTTCTGTTACAGGCTTAAACCAGTTTCTGATCACTTAAACCGGTTTATGTGCAACTTCTGTCTCTAGCCAAGCAGAGCAAGATATACTTGACTTTTGCCTTAAAGAGGCTATACTCTAACCCTGTGGAATTGAACAAAGTTTTAAAGTGGCAGTTTTTAAAAGGAAAGCTTAAGCAGAGCGAGGGAACTATACATGGGATTTGACCTACACTGTTCTGCAAATACTTCTTAGACTTCAATTTTTAACTTTGGTTTCAATAGATAGTATTTCTGCTGTGGGTACAAGTTGGTTAGTCCACTCCTACATAAGCCTTTCTCACCACTAAGTCACAAAAGGCTCACTATACACAATTTGTTCCTGGAACTTCTATTGCAAGAGGATATGTATGCTCCTATATTAATTCTATTTATTATCAGGATGAGCAAAGTACCATTACGTGAGCTGAAGATGAAAACTGCTTAAAGCTGGTATTTTCCATGAGCTTTTGAATACTTGGTGTAGAACGATATTCTCTTCCCACAGAATTAGGGCCATGTCTGGGAGAGGGAAGTGTTGGTGGGTAGTGGAAGAGGCAGAGCTTCAGCATCCCCATTCTTTGACTTCACGTATAAAGGTAATAGTGGGTATATCTAACCTGCAGCCGATGAAATAAGTTATACCCATTTGTTCTCTCTCTATGCATGTCAACCTGGAAATAAAGTGGTATGGATGCCCTAAGAAGTAGCCCTGATATCACAGTCAAGATCTGGCTTTAGTGTGTTTTCAAGAGGAGATGGCAGCTGTGCTGCTAGGTTGCAGTAAGCAGAGTTGCTGAAAATCTTGCGTTTCTAATATAAGTTCTGAACATTTAAAAAAAAGGGTTAGTAATTCAGATGTATCCAAGAAAATGCCTGCGTTTATTAGGAGCTTTTTATTAGACCTTGTCCTGCAAGAGTAATTATTTAATCTTTAGTTAGTTTTGCTTTATTTTTTAATCTACTTATCAAGCTTCCAAGCATTTGTAAATAAAGTTGCACATTAAATGATTTTCAAGGATAATTACTTTTTTGTTCTTAAGATTGTTTAAAGTTAACGATATGCACCGAGGCTTTCAAATGTTTTATATGACATGGGACTAAAGTTCTGAGTCCCCAGCAGTTTGTGTTAATGTAAATAGGATTTATGAGTGTTTGGCAATTCTGAAAATCAGCCTGCAGGCTGGAAAATGCCACAGAGATCTCTTAAATTTGGAGGAGGAAAAAAACAACCAATCTTCCTCATTTTATAGCCCTTCCCCCACTTCAACATTTGTTAGGCCAATTTGTTATTTGTACAGATAGCCAAAATGACATCAACAGTTGATAAAGTTGTAATATTTTCTGGTTCTTTACCTTTCAAGCCACGGCTCTTGTGAGCCAATGTAAACCGTGAATATGAAAGTTGTATGTTACTCTTTTTTGGCCGGGGAGAGGGCATTGTAGAATAGCATGTAAGGAGAAACACCAAGGTTACAGTAACTCTTTTCCTCTTTGATTCAAAGCAAATATTTTGGTCTCAAGGGCATGATAAGGTCCCAGCTGTGAAGGGCGACTACTGCTTTATACTAATGTTCTCCCTATAGACATTGTGAAGTTTAGTGTTTTTAGGACAGAATGTAATTAATCTTGTTCGGTAGAAGTGCAGGTGGTGTGTACATGGTGAATAGTGAGTGTTCTCTAGCTGTGCTTTGCACAGTGGCGACTGCATCTTCTTTTCAGTTTCTCTTTTGAAGCTGTTTGTTTTCCTGTGTCTTTTTTTTCCTTTCCACTGGTGTGTTTTGCTTTGTATTTTCCATTTGTTCATTGCCTTTTTGCTCCTCCTCCTATTACCTGGCTCCCTAGGAGACGTGGTCTCTGGGTATGCTTGCATGGCTCAGCAAAGTGCCTTCACAGGAGCGCCTCTTGGGCCAGCAGGCTGCCTACAAAGCCTGAAACCCTATACACGTTAGCTATTTTCATGGCTTGCTACTACTTTAATGACCACTGTGGGAGAGGATAGGGAGGGCAAGGTTTTCTTTTCTTTACATCCCCAGAACCCTAAAGCACAACTGTCAAGTCTCTCTCATGGGTTTCCCCTTTCACACTATCTAGGCCTCTTTGGAAAGGAGATGAGAGCTTGGCCATATAATTGCATGCATTTTTAAATTAATCTCTCTTCTGGGAAAATATTTAAAGTGATAGTTTTAAAAACCTACACTTACAAATATTTACTTTATACTTGGTGTCCTATTTTTTTTTAATATGGTTTGGCTACATTCAGAAAATATGTCTAGAGTCTAATGTTAGTTTTTTTTCTTTCATTTTTACTTTAGTAGAAACATACCAACTCCATATAGGATTGGGCACATGTTAATTCTAATTGCATAAGAAACATATCCTTTTGTTTAATTGGAGCAGTTTGGTTTGTTTAATATGCAGAGCTAAGACGATAACCAGATCAAGTGTAAACAATGCTGGTATCTATGTAATTCTCATTAAAAGTGTTTAACCTAGAGCTAAGGCTGAGGATTTGTAATGCCAGCATCAGCTAGAAAAACCTGTAACAAATGTTTCAGCTGTCAGAAAAAGCCCTTAATTACCCAGCTTTCTAACTGTAAAGGATAAACCTAAAAGCAACTCAAATGTTGAGGGAGCTGTGTGGATGTGAGAGCACAACTGGTAGCTGGGAGCAGGATTGATGTAGACTGATTTTTCCCAAACTTTTGATACCTGGGGCACACTTTCTGCATTAAAATTGGTGGCACACTTCATTCTTATGCTCAAAAAGGGGTGGGAGGGTGGACGGGTATGTGTATGTGGGGAGGGGATGTGGACACTGCCCCCTCCCCCCCTTCCTGGGTGTAAGAATGAATTGTGCCACCAGTTTTAATTTGGAAGAAGTGTGTGTGTGTGTGTGTGTGTATGTTTGTGTAAAATCTTTTTAAAAATGCATAACGCGTTCCAGTCCCCCGCCAGAGGAAATCATACCAGTACTGAGATCTAGTGTTAAAAAAATGACACCAAATACATCTATCTTTAAGAAAAGAATTAGTCTCTATACTGGTGGTTCTCAACCTCTTTAGCCTCAGGTCACTCCTGTATCACTTTTCTGAATGTTGTGGCACCCCAGGTGAATATCACAGAGTTCTCAATTCAGAAAAGATATGGAGGGGTGCCATGAGGCTAAAAAAGTTGAGAATCCTTGATCTAGCTCAGGGGCTTTCATCCTTTTTGGGTCAGTGTACCCCTGGCGGCCGGTCAAGAAAGAAGGATTCCCCTGGCAGCCAGGTGATGAGCGGGGGAGGAGGGTCCCCCAGGGCCCGCTGCTGAGTACCCCCTGGGGTACGTGTACCCGTGGTTGAAAACCCCTGTTGTAGCTTGTGCCACTTAAGGGTGGTGGGGGCAGGATCTTATCTTGCTGTGCCCTGCTCTTTGCATTGTCTGCCCCCTAAGACCTCTGGTCTGTTCTTCTGGGGGCAGGGACTTCCCCTGGCACTGAGGCTGCTCCTGCAGGGTCTAACACACTAGCAATCACCCACATAGCCATACCAACTAGCCCCAGGTGCATGGAAGGAATGAAGGGGATGGTTTGGGCTGCCAAGCGTTGCCCCATTTATGAATTTCCCACCTGCCTGCTCAGAGCAGAGAGTGGGGGGTGAGGAGACTGCAGGGGGCCTGTCTGTGGGTGGGAAAGGATGGGTGAAAGCAGCAGCAGTGGCAGCAGTCCCCAGAGGAATCAACACAGGCGTTGGTGGATCAGGCACAGGGTTCTGGATGGGGGAGGAGAACATTTATCTCCTCACACAGAAAGATCTGCTGCGTACTTCTGTCACTCTTGCAGCACACCCTTTGGGAATACAGGGAAGCAGAATTGATTGGTGGACTGGGAGCAAGCAGCTGTGTGAGAGATCCTGCAGAGAAAGCCAAAATCATTTTATTCATTAAACTTAGAAGATTTGTCAGCCCTAATCATCAAACATGTTTACTGGGATTGGGCTGGAGGAATTAAAAAAATCAAACCCCCATAATGTTATCTTTTTATTAAAATAAAAAAGCAAATCATGGGGATGTTGAGTCTGATCTATGACATTTAGGGGCTAGCAACATGGGAGCTGATATTTGAATTCCTACGGACTTCTTGCTGATGCATGAAAAGTAGGGCTGCACTGAGATTTTTTGGGCTAATACCAATGGCTGATTTTTAATGAGCCATATTGGTTGATACCAGTCTAACTGCTGATTTGCAGCTGGGCCACTTTGAAAGCAGCATCTGGCTTCTAAGTTAGTTGTGGGGGAAAGGGTGAGGTGGGGAGGGAAGGAGCATAGGGGTGCAGATAGAGGCTCCAATGGTGAGGGAAGACAGTGGGGTGGGACTGGGGCAGGTGTTGCATAGCCAGGGTGGGGCACAGGATGGAGCTGTGAGTGGCTTGTCCAGTGGGTGTGGGAGGGGGGTAGTTCCTCCCACTGCAAGCTGGGAGGGTATGGGGGGTATGAGCCCTTGGTTCTGTGTGTGGGGCGAGGGCAGGCCGCCACTGTGGGCCGGGGCCAGAGCTGTGCCGAGCTCTTTCCAGTGGTGGGGCTGGGCCGGGCTGCGCTCGGGGTAGGCAGTGGTGGTGATGGAAGAGGGGTGGCGGGGGGAGGGGGGGGCTGGAGCCACCCCAAAATTTGCTGTAGGCCCCGTTCCCAGTGTTGCCACCGCCTGCCCCGAGTGCAGCCTCAGCTCAACACCCCCCCCCGCCCTGCCCCTGCTGGGAAGAGCCTGGCACCTCCCCTGGCCCTAGCCCACAGTGGGAGCTGCCCCCAGCAGGCCCCCCGGATTTGCTGCTCTCGGCTCCATCCTGCATCCTGCCCCGGCTATGCAGCCCCAGCCTCACTACCTCCCTCCCTCACTGCTGGGGCCTTGATCTGCCCCCCTCTCCCTTCACCCACAACAGTTACCAGCTGAACTCTGCTGCTCTCCACACTGCCAGGCTGTGCTCCTGGCTGCCTGTAGGCTGTGCTGCAGCTGCGCGCTTGCATGAGGTATTTATCGGCCACATTATTGGCCACATTAGCCAAAAATGCTGATTGCCAATTACTGTCAATTTTCCTTATGTCAGTGCTGATCTGATATGAAACCGATGTATTGGTGCACCTCTAATGAAAAGATATAGAGCTCGTATAAGCTGACAAAGTGTTATGCTTGCTTTTGGAGATATGTACAGTATATATAAAGCCATTGCCTATGGTACAAATTATCGATGCTACTCTATTTAGTCAAGTAAAGATTTAAGGTATCTGTTACGCTAGATGGCAGATGATTTATGAAAGATATACGAGAAGAAGGAGGCTGTTACTGTGCCCACTGATTTAAAATGGTGGCTTTTCTGAAGATGTTAGTTCCCAGAGTATGGACATCTCAGAATCCTTAGAAGAGGGGTCTCAGAGATCCAGCCCCATGCCATTCATCCAGCTTATGGAACCAGATATATTTGACCCCCCACTTTAGAATAAATCTTTTAATTCCACAGCTAACCCAGATAGAAGGGTGGTGTACTAATACTTTAGTGAAGGGAATGGCAATTATTTCAGCTGGAGGGCCGCTTAATGAGTTTTGGTGAGTTGTCAAGGGCTGCATGGGTAGCCCCGCCCCTTGACAGGTGTTCTGCCACCTGGTCACCATCTTGGGACTCGAAGTCCCTCCTCTAGCCCCTGACCTTTGCCACCAGAAGGCCCTCCTTTACCCTCGAAAGTACTCCTTTTGGGAGGGGTGTTTGCCATCTTGGAACCAGAAGAGAAAATAAATTATATACTAAAAATCAAACATCTACAATAGTATATTTTAATTTTATTAAAAAATATATATATATTTTTGTCCTGGTTTTTGTGTGTGTTGTGTATATAGAGGTGATTGCATAATAGCTCAAAATGAAATCTTAGGGGAAAGGGTAGGGGAGTATGGAGTATGTGGGGGCTTGTGGGTTTGTGTGTATTTGGGGTGTAGGGGAGTGTGTGTATGTGTTTGTGGGGACTGTAGGTGGATGGGTATGGGGTTATGTGGAGTGGGGTGGGAGGGTGGTTATGAGGCGTTGTGGGGGCATGCATTTGTGGGGATGTAGGGGGCTGTGGGTGGGTAGAGGGCTTGTGGGGGGCTGTGGGGGTGTGTGTGTGTGGGGGGGCCCATTGCGCACAGCCCCTGCAGCCAGCAGCAGCATCAGGAGGAGGCCCCTGGCAGACCACAGTCCTGGTGAGCTCCAGGCTGCCTGCTCCATGGCATAGAGCTCACATGCTCAACTCCTGCACTGCCAGAGGGAGCCCTGCATGATGAAGCCCACTGTGCAGATCATGGGACTCAGCTGGGACAGCAGGGAGTAGAGTGGAGCTGGCCTGGCTCCATAGCGCAGACCTCCCTGCCATTTCCCATGACCTGCGTGTAACAGTGAGCAGGGCTGGGCCACTGACTTCATTGCGTGGGGCTCCCCCAGGAGGTAGGTGGAGAACCCAGAAACTGCATGCAAGCTCTGCGTGGTAGAGCCAGGAGAAACCCACAACCCTGCTGGCCCAGGCTCTGCACTCCTGCCAACCTGCCTTGGGTCCCCGCTGGCCTTGGCCCTAGCCCCAGGGAACAGGCATGGGCCCCATGTTCCCACCCAGCTGCCACTCGCCCCAGCCTGCTGCCACTGCCAGTCCTTCCCTCATCCCCACTCACCACTGCTGCTGCCTTTCCCCTGCTGCTTCCCCCTTTCCTCCTTCCACCCACCTGCCACCACCACTTTCTCCACCTGCCACTGCTGCCCTTCCCCCGCCTGCCACTGCTTCTCTACCTGCAGGGCTGGGGTCAGGGCTGTTCCATGGGCAAGGGTTGGAGTTCAGCATGCTCTGCCCCGGCGAGAGTGAGCGGGGCTTGACCCCATGCAAACTGAGCAGAGGCCGCCCAGGGCTGGGCTGGATACAGTGAATTGGTAGGCACCTGCCCGCAG
The DNA here is from genome assembly GCF_000455745.1 of Alligator sinensis. Lineage (NCBI taxonomy): Eukaryota > Metazoa > Chordata > Crocodylia > Alligatoridae > Alligator > Alligator sinensis. The sequence continues at coordinate 124,574 of NW_005843145.1, read as the reverse complement.
GCTGGATGAAATTGCCAGGTGGGCCAGATGTGTCCTGCAGGCCGTATTTTTGCCCTCCCCTGCTTTAGTGCTTTGTTTCATATTTTTTCTTAACTAAACATAGAATAGAGTCAAAATGCTGCATTTTATTCCTTGAGAGAATTTCAGATGTATTTCTTGAATCTCTCCAGTACTTGACCAAAATGTAAAGCAGTAGGAGCCAACTATTTTGGCGGATGTGCCACAAATTAGCCCTGTACCCTGCCCAAGCACCACTTCTATCCCTTTTCCCTACTTGCCCTGTCTGTCATTGTTGCCTATCACCTCCCTAATGCCATACGCAGAAGCTGTAGGTCACTTTTGGCATCTGTGCTGCAGGTTGGGTACCCCTTGTGTAAACAATGATTTATCTGTCAAATTTGAATATGGCAAATATAAGCATGGCTTGGAAAGTACATAATGCAGCTGTCCTATCCAACACTCAGTTGGCTATTGGCAGTGAATATTATAATCTTAGAGAAATGAAATATAGCTACTGGTTTCTGTCAGTATTGGAACATACGCAATCCAGTATTTTAAAAATTTAATAACATGTAATTGATGCACAACAGGATGTGCGGTTAAGAGACTGGAGGAAAAAGTATATCCGTCCCTTAAGAGAGAAAACCATCTGAGAACAGGTTACAGAAAAGAAAGCTCCACTTTGAGTTTAAACTTTTTTCTTTTTTTAAATCATCTTAATTTTTAAAATGGCTTTGGAATTTTTTGTAACATTTTTGTTTAAGTATAAAATAATAAGAGCAGTGAGATTCCACAAACTTTTGTTCATTAAGATAGACTTATCTACTTCTACTCTTGTAGCCTTGATGAAACTAGAAAATGTGGTGTCCTTTCCCAGCAATTACAGAATGTATTGATGCTGTTCGTACATTATGAGTTTGCCACACCCGATGTTGGCTTTCTTAGCATCATGGTTACGTGCATGCTGCCATCCCAGGAGCGTCATGCAATATAGTGTATAGACAAAGGGTGGGCAAAATACGGCCTGTGAACTGGTGCAGGCCCACCAGGTGATTTCATCTGGCCTGTGGATGATTGTCCACTGATTAATTGCATCTGACCTGACCTGCAGCTGCCCCTGCTGCACTCCACATAGGGCTGAGCCCTCCCAATCCCACTGGGCCAGCTTATTGAGCTCCCACTCTCCCCCACAGTTGAGCCTTGGCTCTGGCCCCAGCCAGTGTGTGCAGCTTCTGGGTGGGGCTGCTGTTGCTACAACTACCTGGGGGACTGCTCACCTGCCCTGGCCTCCAGCAGTTCCTCCTCCTATCCCTGCTGCAGCACTCCGGGTAGCCGATAGGGAAGCAGTGATGGGTGTGGGGGAAGCTGCAGTTGGGTGGGAGTGTGGGGGCTGGTGCCAGGGCTGGTGGGAGTGCGGAGTCTGGAGCACAGGGCTGTGGCAGTTCGGGGCAGTAGGACTCAGCTGGAAGATATATGTGATGGAGCTGGTGGCCAGGCTCTACTCCCTGCTACAACATGCAGCTCCCAGGACTCAGCTGGGAGCAGTGGGGAGCCCCATATGATGGAGCAGGGCCAGCTTGGTCCCACTCCCTGATGCCCTGGTAATGTCCCTCCATTCCTTCCTTTGAAAAAGATGTTTAAGAGCTTGAATTAATGAGCTAGACTTTTGTGTTCTTGGTGGGGTACTAAATGCTCTGTTATCAACTCCGTGCTGTGCTGGCTCCCTTGCTGGTCAGGAGCAGTGAGGGGTGGGAGAAACCCCTCCCTAATCAGAGGCCCCTGTCGGAGCCTGCCCATGGCCCCCCCCTCATCTCAGTAGAGTGGAAGGGAAGAGAGGGCTGCTCTAGTGCCCCCCAGCTTCTAGCCTGAGCCACTGCAGGCGTATGCCTGCATATCTTCAGTCCAGAGGGAATGTCCTTATGGTAGGAAACTGGTTCAGCCTAGCCAGGTTAGACTAACCTGCAAAGATTGAATCACTTCAAGCTCAGGCTTTTTGAATGTCTGTCTCTAGCCTAGATACTCAAACTCAGTTTCAATAAACTATGCTACACTGCACAGTACACTTACCATACTCTGGAGCCATGTTTAAGCATGCTGTGCTTCTCCACAAACTGGAAGCAGTGTAGCTGTATCTGCCTGGTGCTGTGTGTGGGCTAATTAACCTGGGGCAGATTGGTACTGTTGCTCAGCAGTGCTGATTAGCTGCCCAAAACACCATGAGATCTAGGCCTATACCGCTTCCAGTTTAGGAGGTGGCTGATATGGACTGGTGTATCTTAGTTATGGCTGCTACTGCTGATAATTTGTAGATCTGGTCTATATGGTCCTTGTGTGACTGAAGGTAGGCTATTGGTTTTAACCTCAGCTTTGGGGCACCCCCTCACTGGACTCAAGGCAACTCTCCATAACTTGTCAATTGAATGGTGTCCAATTTAAAAAAAACTAATTTATATATTGTATTCACTTGAATATAAGACAACCCTGATTATAAGATGACCCACCAATAATTAGATTCTGTATATGGAAAACTTATAAATTTATTTTAATTTTCCAGGTATAGAGTCTAGTTATTGGAGGTTTTCCCTCAATTTGTATAGATCTCAGCCTTCACAAATTCAAATCTAGTGGTGATTGTAGCAACGACTTAAAGCTGAAATTTTGATTTGACACTTTGACTTGCCTTCTTTAAGAGTTGATTCTGTAAATCCAGTTAAAAACTGCAATGCAGTGATGTCTCTTAAATTCTTTGGGCACATTTTTAGAAGTCACAAATTAGATGTAGAACATTGATAAAATGTTGTATTATGTCCCTTATATGGATCCATGGAAAGTATTGACTGTTGCTGTTATCCTGTATGTTAGGATCCCAGTGAGTTTTGTTTTGGTGTGGCAAAATGATATCAAGGCTCTCTTTAAATTGTTCAAATGAGGATGTTGTTGCAGAAGTCAGTAGTACTTAAACATTTATGAATACAGACATTAGCTACAAAGGATTAAATCTGAACCCTAGCCTCTTAAATGTGAATACAAAAGTGAATTACTGTTCTCTGGTATACCAACTAGGGAAGTGAGAATTCTGCTCCCTAATATTGTGTCTCTCATGGACCCAGAGGGACAGCCTTCCATCTTCAGCTCCCTCTGTGCAAAAATGAAGTTTATTTCCTACCTATGGGGACTTTTTACCATCTTGGACCACCTACACTTTTCCCAGAGCCTGACGAAGGGACTTTGATCCCGAAAGCTTGCAGAACAGGACCATTTTCTTGCCATTTTCCAGTTGGTCTAATAAAAGGTATCATTTTGGAACCAAGAGTTCTAGTTTTTTGTATAATCTTTATTCAGCATGAGTGTGTGGGATTAAACTTTTTAGGCTAAATAACTTCGTAAAAAGCCAGGACCTTTCTAAAAAGAGCATAATATGTTGTGGTTATTAAAGATATGTTTTAATGCTCCAGAAGTTCAAATGAATGGTAACGATTCTTGCCAGATCCCATTTCCTTGATTTCCTGGAACAAACGTCTGGCTGGAGTTTATAACAGTTCTTAGGATTTTTAGGACATAAGAGCCTGAGCAATTCTTTAGCGATTTGTATAGTCACATAAAGTAAAATCTCACTAATTCACAAGAACAGCTTGGAAACCCATTGAGAATTATTGTATATTGTGAAGGAAAGGGATACTAGATTAAAAAATGAGGAATTGCAAAAAGCACAGTAGACTTGACCATTATTTTGTAATGCAACTTTTGTAGTGTATTGGGCAGTAAATATTCTATGGTAAATTCAAATAAATCTCTCTATATCTTTTTGCTGTTAAATCTATCTTAGAAGTGAGAACAGGTTTTTGGTACCATTTTGCAAAGTAAAATCAGATATGTCGAACTGATTTAAATGAATTATGCCCCAGTTACTTCTACAAAGATATTTATCAAAGGATCTGAAGATACTTTTCAAACATAAATTTAAAAAGAATGAGGAATTATTAAAATAAAGCAGTGGGTTTTTTTTGTTTCATAAGAGGTAAGGGCAGTTTGTAACAGGCAACTCCCGCCTTCCCCCCCGCCCCCCTCGAAAAACACAAAAACCTGACAAAAAAACCTAAAAATCCTGTTTATGGCTGGGGATCGAGAGATTAATGCTTTGTGTTCAGTCTTTCTTGTAGTGGCAATTGGTCCTACTATGTTCCAGGGTCTCCTACTGCAATTAAGAGCAGCTGCCACTCTCTTTCACTGAAAATGTCTCATTGTGTTTAATGGTGTTCTTTTTGTTCCTTACAATTTATAACACAAATAGGTGCCCATCTGCTATGCTGGAAGCCTTTGACATGATTCTAAATAAGAATACTGCATATAAACCAGCAGCAAAAACCCTTAGGAAAAAACTTGTGTGAAATTCCATGTCTACTTCAGCCTTATCAGGATTTTTCCTCATCAAAGATTTATTTTTCCAGTCCAATTATCTGCAGCAAGCTTTATCTGACCACTGATTAATTCTGGATCTTCTTTGCAAAAATAGCTTGATAAAAACAGGCTTTTTTATCATACAAAGGAAGAGGTGAACAATTTAGTGTCTCGGCAAACTAGATAATCTGTTTGCGTATGTATTGGATAGATAAGACACAGATTTAGGATATATCAGTAAAGATTTAAGCGACTAGAAACTAACTAATTACATTATAGTTATTTATGTAAATATTCACTTTTCTTGTACCTGCAGTTTTCCTGACACATGCTGGAGAGATGAGCTTGGGTTTCTAAACCTTGAATATAAATGTATCTTGAGGAAACAAAACAGCAGAATTTCTAATATCAGGGAAGGGTTAGAAGAAGCTGAAGAGCCTCTTCATTACTGGATAAATAATTTTTAGTTTGTTACTAATTTCAGCTGCAGGTAGCAGTGACTGATGGTTGAACAGTGGCTATGAGAAAAAAAATTCTTTGTTTTTGGTCTTTGATAATCCTGAACAAAATCCAGAATTTCTTTTATAACAATTAGAAATTTTGTAATATTTTCTTTGGTAATTCCTAAAGCGTTTGTCTTCACCGTTTTCAGTCAAAACAAAATAGTCCAGTGTTCCTGAAATTGTTTAATTATTTTGCAGGTATCCAAAACATTTTAACATTGAACTAGCTACATTTCTCCGGCTAAATTACATTGATCTTGCTATATGACAGTTTTAGTTCAGGGTTGGTTCTTTGTAGTCTGGGCTTACTAGAGGAGACATCTCCTACTGTGCCATATTGCTGAACAAGGTAGTGCAGTTGGGGAGTCCAGTCCCTCTGGGTGCATCACGAAAAAGTATAGTTCAACAAAGGATGAGACAGAACAGTCATATTAGTCTCCTTGCAGTTCTCAGTGGTGTTGACATCCTCAAATGCCTACCATCTCTGACATACTTCTTGAGTCTTAGCAAACTCATGGATAAGTTGCGTAATGGATAAGTTGCGCATAACAAAAAAACCCAAAAATGCTACATGCCTACACTGTTCCTAGAAATGGAGGCCCATTTACCGCTGAACAATCTGGGAGAACATTTTTCTTCTCTGAAACTGTTTTTTTGGCTAAAGGACTATATTGTCTGGAATAATCAATTAAGCTGTTTTCCTGACAGTCACTTTCCTTGAAGTTGAAGGGGAAAATATATAAGTCCATAAAACTTCACTTATTTATTTTGCTTATTAAGAGTACTTTTAATTCCAGAGTAATTGTAAGTATTCAGTACACAGTAGATGTGTACCATTAATGTAGTTTGATTATTGATATATGATATCAAACTACTTAATGTTGTTTGCAAGATGGTTGCTGTACCTCTGATAACCAGTCACGGGCAGCGCTTTATTATGCGGGTTACACATTCCTCTCATAATCTTGGCCTTACATTCCTAATTAGATGTGGCTATCATCTTACTACTGTATAGTTTATGAATAACAATATGGCAATAATTATCAGTCCTCCTATTTACACGGTGCTATATAAATACTTTGTACCATGTTGCAGTTTTCCTAATGATGAACTATTTTGGCCTCCTCTTTTATTTGAAGTTTTTACTTTGCCAAATATGCCTCGCATTCCTTTACCTTTAGATTCATGTCCCAGTAGGCAGAAACACATCTAAGAGACGATGTAGCTCTTGCAGATATGCTCAGAGTATTGGCTCCTGTTTTTAGATTACACTTTTAAAATGTGATGTTACTCTGAAATGTCATTAAAATGTGCATCTTCTTACTTGATAGCTTTTACTTCCTATGTGTATTAAAGTTTATATTTTTAGACAGACCATTAAGTTTCTTGATTTGATAAGTATTGAAAAGTGAACTCGCCAAGGAGTGAAGGAGCTAGCGAATTTTACTAGTTGCATGTCAGTAGAATTTATTTGTTAAGTTTCACTATGGTGAGTCTTCGTAGTATAAACAGTCCCTTTTGCCTGTCCCATGGTATTGTCCTGAGCATGCCCCCGATGCAGGGAGCAGGGATAGGTACCCATTTGAAAAATGAATTTGGAAAGCTTAGTCCCTTCCAAACGAGCAGAACTGAACTCTTTTTGTATTACTGCCAGATCTGGCCTGTGGGCAAAAGGTGGAACACCACTGCTTTAATATGCTGCTTGTGAGGTAGAAAAATAATGCCTTGAAATGAAATGTTACCATGCCCGATGTGAACTGAAAATGTGTAGGGAGATAGATTTTCCAGTTTTAATAATTTTCGTGTATGTGCTACATGCAGGACTTCAGCAGAAAACCTGAACCCCACATGCACTTTGAAAGTTCAAGTTCTGGAAAAGTGCAAAAAAGATTCCCTGCCCTCCCCCCCAATTATGCAAGATCATTATAATTTAACAGGTGTTACTTAATTCCCCATTGATATGCAGCTGAAACAATAAAGCAGTTTAAAAAGAAACTACTGTGTGGTTCAGTTTTCTCAGCAGTGTAGCAAGGAAAATCAACTTACAATTTGTATTTCATATTTCCTCGCTGTTGTCCTATTCAGCTGTCTTGCGACAAATGTGTCTCAATATTCCAGTCAATGGTAGAATGTGTTAATGGAGTAAATGTTAGTTTTTAAAAAGCCAGTTGTTAGAATTACATAGTTTAAAAGGTTAAAGCACATGTCAATACATGAAAAACAAAGCAAACAAACAACTGCAAATAAAACTTTTACAATAAAACCACTGAGTGGAGGCTAAAGATGTGTAGATCACTAACACACATATAGTTCTGCAGATTTGCTGTAAGAGGTAAATCGTGTCCTATATAAACTTAACTTTTAGCTAAAAGCTATAGCAACTACTTTTCCCAAACTTCCTCCTCTGAAATGCGTTATGGCCCAGTTGACCCGTAACATGTTCTTTAGAATTTTTTTTCCAGAGAACTTCTGTATCTGCTTTAAATCCCTGCAGTTTTCATTGCTGCAAGTACGTTTGTGAAATCACAAGCAGTGGTGCATGAGCCAGAATTATCAAATGGGCACACAAAGTTTTGTGGGAGTCTGTTCTGCCTCTGAATACTGAGTTTATCTCTTAGCACTAAATCCACAAGTTAAGTACTGTATGGGGAAAAAAAGAGTACAAGGGACCAAGCTAGTCACTTTCCTGTTTCCAGTTACTGGGCTATTTTAAAAAGGAAGGATAGAAAAAACTTATGAAGTAGGTGTATTTGCATTTTTCATTGAAATAAGTATTTAGTGCAGCTGGAAGAAAGAAACCTGTTCCACATGCAAAGCAGAGCATATGTAAAGCTTCATTATGGACTAAATATGTTATGGGTTAGACCATAATTTGTGGTTGCAGCTGCATCAAACATGTTTGATGTGTATGCAGCTGGATCCAGCCTATGTTTATTTAGTTTAATATATGAAAATGGACTTTTTCCTGATTAGACTTTGTATATTGACAGTACAGGAAACTGAACGGTGCTCTTGTTGATCCTCAGAATAGGTGTACCATGAGCTATGGTAGTTCAGGCTTCCCTGCTTGTTCTGCTTCAACTATATTTTGCATAGACCATCTCACAGTCCTCCTCTAATTAATTAATTCTTTGGCTTGTCTCCTGTCTGCAAGGATTGTATAAGAAGGTGGTTATCATGACAAGAACACCACCATGTTGTGCAATTAAAAAGTACACTAATATCCATTCAGAGCGGTGGTGCTCAGTTTTGGCCTTGTAGGCCACATGAATGGTGTGGGGCTGAACTGTGTTCCAGACTGAGCCTCGCACCAGCTCTGTATACTCCTGACAGAATAAGGAGCAATGGTCTCAAGTTGCAGCAAGGAAAATTTAGGTTAGATATTAGGCAGAATTTTCTCACTAGAAGGGTAGTGAAACCCTGGAACAGGTTACCCAGAGAGGTGATGGAAGCTCCATCCTTGGGGGTTTTTAAAAAATGCCTAGATAAAGCTTTGGCTGAGATGATCTAGTTGGGGTGGACCTGCTTTGAGCAGGGGGATGGACTAGATGGCCCCTCTGAATTAGCATGCAACTGTATAAAGAAATGTGTTGGATGCAACTCAAATGTATGGAAAATTATATTTACTGCTTGTGGTTTGAGGACAGTGTTAGGAAAGTCTGCCTCTCTTTTTCAAGTTGGTGTCTTGTTTTTGTATCAGTTTTCAGTATTGAGTTTTTTGTGGTGATAGAAACTGAGGGGGAAAAATATCTCTTGTTCACCTTTTGTGCAGAAATAATTGTATACTTCCAGTAAGGCTCAGAGGTTGTGCTACTGAGTGTGTTAAGTTTGGAAGTGCTGTGTAACCTATGCTGGGAAGGTTATAGTTGAGACCTTTTGGAGGGAGAGTTCTAGGCAAAGCTGCCCTGGAGAAGTTATGAAGGTGACTCTTGATGGGGTATCTTGCCCTTTTTGTGTTGGAATAGATCATAGCTGAATGGACTGTTCTTCTAACAGTAAATCCTGCTGTGTGGAGAGGGTAAACATCTGTGAGAACTTTCCCTCTGAACTGGAGCTTAAAGCAAGCTGTTTTAAGCTTAAAGAAGGGCTGTGCCAGAAGCATGTTGCCGTTGAAAACGAAACGTTCTTTGTTTCTGTTTTCCCCCTGTCATTAGTGGTGCCTCCTGCTAACCTGTGGCTACCCTTAAGTCAAACAGAATAGTTTAATAAACTTTCACTTTTTTGATCTGTGCCTAATAAAATCATGTATTTCACAACTGCAAACATGGATAACATAATT